>NW_006785059.1:469827-479773 GCF_000442215.2 Lipotes vexillifer
ATTTTATTTTGCCAGCTTATGAGGTCAGAGATAAAGATCTGTTTACACTGTTTAGATATTTGCATTTTGCTTAGTGGGAGTCTTGTTTGTTAGTTCACAGAAGCATTCATCAGTCTTAGTGGGGGAAAGGCTCATTAGATACCTATTCTATGCAGAATGCTAAGTCCCATGGTAGGTATAGATAGGAATAAAACATGGACACCTTTAAATCTAGTATCCAGACAGAAGATCCTCATCCTTGATAGTAAATAAGGAGGGAGAGCAACTCAGGACACAGATGAATCTTGTTTTTTTTTCTTTACTGGATGCTTAGGAAGTAATGCCAAAAGGCATTTTGTTCAAAATGAACCTAAAGTTTCAACATAAGAAGTGCCATTTCTGAAATGCTTTGGAAAGAATTTCACTAGTCTGTTTGAATTGGCCTTGTACTGTCTATGGTATTTACCTTTATTTTGGCTTCCTTGTATTTCCTCCCCGTTAACAGGGTAGAGCTTATCTATTTTGTTGACTCTTCAGAAATATCTGCCAGGGAATTTTTTTTTTTTACATCTTTATTGGAGTATAATTGCTTTACAATGGTGTGTTAGTTTCTGCTTTATAACAAAGTGAATCAGTTATATACATATACATATGTCCCCATATCTCTTCCCTCTTGCATCTCCCTCCCTCCCACACTTCCTATCCCACCCCTCTAGGTGGTCACAAAGCACCGAGCTGATCTCCCTGTGCTATGCTCTGCCAGCGAATTTTCAGACTACTGTTTGGGAATGATTTCCAAATTACTCATTTTTTAGTGCAAGGTCAATAAGCCATACAGGTTTTCTGAAAAGCTGTGCCAATTTATCTCTATAATGTGTACATTTTTTTAGCACTTCTAATATATGAATGAAAATGTTACCAAGTTTTTCTTGCATCCTGACCTTAATTGTTTGTTTATCCAGTGTTTATTACTTTTTACTGACCTTTGGAAACCTTTACCTTTTTATCACCTCCCCCCATGTTATTTGAAAACGTGTTTGTTGGGGACTTCCCTGGTGGTCCAGTGGTTAAGAATCTGCCTTCCTGTGCAGGGGACGCGGGTTCAATCCTTGGTCGGGGAACTAAGATCCCACATGCCACAGGGCAACTAAGCCTGTGCACCGCAACTACTGAGGCCACACGCCACAACTAGAGAGCCCCTGTGCCGCAATTACTGAGCCCGCGCGCTCTGGAGCCCACGCGCTCTGGAGCCCACGCGCCATAACTAGAGAGAAGCCCGTGTGCCGTAACGAAGAGCCCGCATGCTGCAACTAAGATCCGACACAGCCAAAGCTAAATAATAAATAAATAAATATTTTAAAAAAAGAAAACATCACTGTCTTGCACAAGACTAAGAACAATACTGTTCTGCTGAGTTCTTATTAAATCCAAGGAAGGCTTGAGGTTGTTAAATACTAAGTGGGTCATAGCTAAAGGTTTTAAAGTTTTTCTTACAGATCCATTTTAGAAAAAGCATGGGAAGAGTTGGAGTCAGACATTCCTAATCTGTCCTGTGTGATGTGACCTTAAGTTCCATAAACCTCAGCTTTCTTAGTGTCAAGTGAGGGTAGTAATACTGTCCTCAGAGAGCTGGTTCAAAGAGTAAGGATGATGAAAACTGTGAAGCACCTCATCTCTTGCTTAGCACATAGTAGATGGGTCGTAATTTCCCTATCTTCCACTGCAATTCACCCTAGATTCATTCTGGAGTTATCTTCATCTTGCCCACCTCAGTCTTACTTATCTCTACCATTTCCAGTTGTTTATTTAAATTATTTCATCTTTGTTTCTTTAAAAAATAAAGCTATAGTAAAGTTAGTTTTTCTAGGCTCTGACAAGACATGAAATTTTTTTTCTTTTAATACTGTTAGACAAAAGAATTCCCCCAAATTTTTTAAAATAAAAAAAGTGAGTTTCCCTTTCCCATTTAGATTTTACATGGTGGCTGCTTTCTGTTGGAGTTTTCTCTTAAGGTAATCAAAGCAAATGCATTACTAGTATCTTTTAAAACTTTTCTTTGCCTTAATATTACTGTTAATGCTTCAGCGAAGAGGAATTAATAACAGTTTTTCGAATGTACATGAAAAAATTGGAAATTTATCAGGAGATCCTATTAAGTAATTAATAATTATTCAATTAGGCCAAGAATAATTAAAAGGATAAAATTACAGTAAAGTGATATTTATGTCCTCTTTTAAATAAAATTTGACAACTATTAGGCTAGCCATGCACAAAATCTGATATTTTAAAACTAATCTCAACCAAAGGCCAAAGTGGTGTGGTGACATGGACCTGGGTAATGTATTAAGGAAAATGCTCCATCAGGCTCACAGGGAAACTGGTACAGTTTCATTTCTGCTATATTTTACTGGCCAGAGAAGTTATGGAGCCCACCTAGAGATTGAAAGGGAGGGGACGTATATCCCACCTCTGAATGGGGGAGATGACGAAAAATTTCTGGCCATCTTTAATCTTCCACACCAAGTAATTTTTAAACTTAGTTAATGTTTGAGTGAGGTTATAGTAGCTGGTGCTGCTCCATTCTAAAGCAGTACTAAAATTCTACCATAGGATCAGATGTCCTCATCAAGTACCAATTCAGGATACATATGACAGCAGTGAATAATTTGTCACTGTGAATAGGAGACCAAAATAAGGACATATTGTGTTCTACAATTAGAAAGAGACTATTTAAAAATCTAGTCTGACACTGTTTATTAAAGTTAAATTTTAATATTTTTGGTAATCAAAAGAGGGAAATTATTTTAGGCAGGCTGTTTCTTATAATATGATTTTGGCAGTCTTCACAGAAAATATAAGGAAATAGGTAGTGATTACCTTTTAAATTGTAAATTTTAGTAAGAGTTTTAGGTCTGTAAAATAATTTGGAGGAACAGATCATCTGTCAATCAGTGGTGGAGTGCCCACCAGAAGGCTCAAGAGTCCTGAACACGTCATAAAATTCTCATGTAGGGACATCCTTAGAGGTGAGTGCAGAGCTAGTTTGATTTCATCAGAATAGGCAGGTATAGATTGGTTAAGTAAAAAAAAATCATGAAATGAAGCATACTTTCTGTTGTTGGTTTTATAATACATTTTTATAAATGTTCAATTCTAAAACAAAGAACATATACCATGTTCTAAAACTAATGTCTCTCTTTCCTTTGATTCTGTATGTGACCAGTTTAATTTCTGTGATTCCAGACAATCATTTGTTCCAGACAATGAATTTTTTGGGTATCTACAGGGAATATTTTATCACTTTAGATAATCTGGTCATATCAAAGGCCTCTTAGAGCCCAGTGAGAATGTTGGTTTTTTTTTTTCCTTCCCGGGTGGAGGTGGTGAATTGGTCAAGGTCCAGTCAGGAGACAGAAACAAAACAGTAATTTGAACAGGCGAAGTTTAATATGAAAAAATTAAACTGGAATAGTGGGGAATTGGCTAGTCAGAATTAGAGAACTCTGAAAAATACAGGAATAGCAGACAGGGAACAGCCACAAACCCAAGAGCTGAAATAGAACACTCCAAGATGGCTGGCCTCCCTCCCGGCATGGCTGAGATCCATATCTTGTAGGAGAGGGCATGGCCATGGCTCAACTGATACAAAGAAGTTCACTGAGACACCATAGTAGTGGGTTTTTGAAATCTGCTCTCCGAAGTCCAGGGGAAGCCGTCCTTAGTTGAGGACATGCCTCATCTTTGAACTTTCGGCAAGCTGACAGAGGGTGTGCTGGAGGAAGCTCTGCTGCAAAACTACCTGCTCATAGAAAGGTGCTGCATGCTGCTGGCCACTGGGCACTGCAGATAAACTACACACTGCAGGAGCCTGACCAGAAAAACACACTGGAACCAGGAGGGCAAACCTCTTTCTCCTCCAGTGCCCCTTACTGACAAAATTTAATTTTGTGCCGGCTTGAAAGATATTTAGAGTCCAGCTCCAGTAGTGCAGGGCAGGCAATGAAGGGTGGATTTGAAGCTGAGAGACAGTAGATTGATAACGGGCATGGGGACGGTGTGTATGACAGTGATGCGCTATCGTATCAGGCAACCCTATCTGTGATACTTGGCAGTGCTTTATTTTGCTTTTCTTTTTCTCCTATTCCTTATTCCCCTGAAATGATTAGTAACTAATAATTATGAGTTATTTCAAAGTAGAATTTTTAGTATTGATTTTCATCACTTCAACAAAATTAAATTTTAAAAGACCTGTATGCAGAAAATTATAAGACACTGATGAAAGAAATTAAATGATACAAATAGATGGAGAGATATACCATGTTCTTGGATGGGAAGAATCAACATTGTGAAAATGACTCTACTACCCAAAGCAATCTACAGATTCAATGCAATCCCTATCAAACTACCACTGGCATGTTTCTCAGAACTACAACAAAAAATTTCACAATTTGTATGGAAACACAAAAGACCCCGAATAGCCAAAGAAATCTTGAGAACGAAAAACGGAGCTGGAGGAATCAGGCTCCCTGACTTCAGACTATACTACAAAGCTACAGTAATCAAGACAGTATGGTGCTGGCACAGAAACAGAACTATAGATCAATGGAACAGGATAGAAAGCCCAGAGATAAACCCACACACATATGGTCACCTTATCTTTGATAAAGGAGGCAGGAATGTACAGTGGAGAAAGGACAGCCTCTTCAATAAGTGGTGCTGGGAAAACTGGACAGGTACATGTAAAAGTATGAGATTAGAACACTCCCTAACACCATACACAAAAATAAGCTCAAAATGGATTAAAGACCTAAATGTAAGGCCAGAAACTCTCAAACTCTTAGAGGAAAACATAGGCAGAACACTCTATGACATAAATCACAGCAAGATCCTTTTTGACCCAGCTCCTAGAGAAATGGAAATAAAAACAAAAATAAACACATGGGACCTAATGAAACTTCAAAGCTTTTGCACAGCAAAGGAAACCATAAATAAGACCAAAAGACAACCCTCAGAATGGGAGAAAATATTTGCAAATGAAGCAACTCGCAAGGATTAATCTCCAAAATTTACAAGCAGCTCATGCAGCTCAATAACAAAAAAACAAACAACCCAATCCAAAAATGGGCAGAAGACCTAAATAGACATTTCTCCAAAGAAGATATACAGATTGCCAACAAACACATGAAATAATGCTCAACATCATCAATCATTAGAGAAATGCAAGTCAAAACTACAGTGAGTTATCATCTCACACCAGTCAGAATGGCCATCATCAAAAAATCTAGAAACAATAAATGCTGGAGAGGGTGTGGAGAAAAGGGAACCCTCTTGCACTGCTGGTGGGAATGTATATTGGTTCAGCCACTATGGAGAACAGTATGGAGGTTCCTTAAAAAACTACAAATAAAACTACCATATGACCCAGCAATCCCACTACTGGGCATATACCCTGAGAAAACCATAATTCAGCAACAGTCATGTACCAAAATGTTCGTTGCAGCTCTATTTACAGTAGCCTGGAGATGGAAACAACCTAAATGCCCATCATCGGATGAATGGATAAAGAAGATGTGGCACATATATACAATGGAATATTACTCAGCCATAAAAAGAAACGAAATTGAGCTATTTGTAATGAGGTGGATGGACCTAGAGTCTGTCATACAGAGTGAAGTAAGTCAGAAAGGGAAAGACAGATACCGTATGCTAACACATATATATGGAATTTAAGAAAAAATGTCATGAAGAACCTAGGGGTAAGACAGGAATAAAGACACAGACCTACTAGGTAATGGACTTGAGGATATGGGGAGGGGAAAGGGTAAGCTGTGAGAAAGCGAGAGAGTCGCATGGACATATATACACTACCAAACGTTAAATAGATAGCTAGTGGGAAGCAGCTGCATAGCACAGGGAGATCAGCTCGGTGCTTTGTGACCACCTAGAGGGGTGGGATAGGGAGGGTGCGAGGGAGGGAGACGCAAGAGGGAAGAGATATGGGAACATATATATATGTATAACTGATTCACTTTGTTATAAAGCAGAAACTAACACACAGTTGTAAAGCAATTATACTCCAATAAAGATGTAAAAAAAAAATCAAATTGTACCTGAAAAATCATCCATTTAAATAGAATAGACCCATGGCTTGATTTAGAGTACTGGATTAGTCCATGTTGTGTATTTGTTCCTGTCATATTAGGGTTTCACACATGTTACCTAAATAGATTCTGTGGAATAATATTGGATGTCCAAGTGAGTTTTGATGAAAGCATTATTTCTCTATGTTAAAGCAAAAGCCAGAATGTTTCTCTAAAAATAACGTTTAAAGTACAGTATGAGGAAGGAGGTGTGATCAGATGACTGTCTTCAGTACTGGGCATTATATAAGTGCAAACAGGCATATTGTGGAGTAGTGACACCAATCGTCTCATTATTAAGGCTGATTTATCTTTTTTTTTTTTTTTTTTGTGGTATGCGGGCCTCTCTCGGCTGTGGCCTCTCCCGTTGCGGAGCACAGGCTCTGGACGCACAGGCTCAGCAGCCATGGCTCAAGGGCAAAGCCACTCCGCGGCATGTAGGATCTTCCCGGACCAGGGCGCGAACCCGTGTCCCCTGCATCGGCAGGCGGACTCTCAACCACTGCGCCACCAGGGAAGCCCTTATTTTATCATTTTTAATAACATAAATCTTATACCTTTCTCTCTCTTTTCCATTCCTACTTACCAATGCCTCAGTCAGGCCCTAATCTTCTCATTGCCCAACTACTGCAAGAATCTTCTTATTGGGTACTCTCCAGTCCAACCCCATCTAATTTATTCTGTTAACTACTGTCATTTTTATCTTCCTTAATTACTACTTTCATCATTTTTCCAAATCTTGAGAACATATAATTATTAATGGTTCTCCCTGTTGTCCTCTTGTTTTAGGACTGAATTAAAATTCTGATATTTGGTATCTAGACCCACATTACCAGGCTAGTCTTATTTCAACCCCTACTTCCCAATATGAATCCTTTGATAGATTTATTTAATAGACCTTTATTAATTTCTTACTATATGTCAGATACTGAGAAGACAATAACAAACCTACCCTAAAGGAAGTCACAGTGCAGGCAGGGAGGCATGCATATAAAAATGATTATCGTTACGGTGTGTGGAAGGCAGAGTAATGCTCCCCCATGGCCAAAAGATGTCCATATCCTAATCTAGAACTTGTGAATATGTTACCTTACATTCAAAAAGGGATCTTGCGAATGTGATTAAATTAAGGATTTTCGGATGAGGAGATTATCCTGCATTATACAGGTGGGCTCAGTGTAATCCCAAGGGTGTTTATAAGAGGGAGGAAGACAGAAATTTGGCTATAGGAAAAGGCAGTGTGACAAAAGAACCAAGAGATTAGGGTGATATGGCCACAAGCCAAGAAATGTCAGCAGCCTCTAGAAGCTGTCAGAGGCAAGGACCTGATTTTCCCCTTAAACCTTCAGAAGGAACCAGCCCTGCTAACACGTTGATATTGGCCCTGTGAGACTCTTTGCAGACTTTTGACATCCAAAACTGTGAGAGAACAACTCTGTGTTGTTTTAAGCCGCAAGGTTCAAAGTAATTTCTTACACCCACAATAGGAAACTAATAACAGTGGAATAAATATAAAAATATAAGCATTCCCTGTTGTCGTACAGAGGGGAAATGACATTCTGTTGTGATAAGATGAGGAATTCACAAACGGACTTGGTGGGGGTAGGCCACTGAAAGTAAGGGAAAAGTATGTGCAAAGATGTGGAGCAGTGAATTATTAGCAAGGCATGTTTAGGAAAGTACAAGTAGTTTGGTTTTGTTGGAATTGAAGGGGAGGAGAGGGTGAGAGATACACTAGTTAGGTTATGAATGCCTTGTGAGCAGTGCTGAGAAGTTTGAACTGTGTTCTCTAGACAGTGGGGTGCCACTGGTAGGTTTTAAGTAGGAGAGTCACACAGGCAGCTTTGTATTTTAGGAAGACCAGTAAAGTAGCATAGTGGAGGAGGCTGGATAAGTAGGAAGAACCTGCTAGGAAGTTGCAGTGGTCCACACAAAAGATAGGTGCCTGAATTAAGTTTGGCAGTAGTCCTGGATGGAAAAGACGGGCAAAATAGAAGAATGTTAAGGAGATTCAATCAGTAGAACTTGGTATTGGGTTTAAGTTCAAAGAAGATTCTAGGAAATACCCACATTTTTGGTTCATGTGACCAGTTGGATAGCAGTGCTATTTATTTTATAAAAACAGAGACACTATCGAGTGGCAGGTGGGTCAGGGAGAATGAATGAGTTTTGAATATGTTGAGTCTGAGAAACTTTTGAAATATAAATGTTGATGATCAGTAGGCAGTTAGATATTTTACTCTAAAACTTAGGACCAGTGTCATAGCAAAAATTTGAGCATCATCATGTAGGTAGCAGATGAAATCCTGGAAATACATATGATTGCTTAAAGACAAGATATTGAAGGACCACAGTGAAAATAAAACACAGTCAAGGTCAGGATCCTGAAGAACACTTACCTTTAAAGAAAGGATAGCTCAAGAAAGGGCAACCAGGAAGGGGATAGAGAAGTAGGAAAATTATCATCTGTCACAGAAAATGAGGTCACAAAAACTGAGAGAGATTTTCTGTGGTTTCAAATGCTGTAAAGAGACTAAATGAGAGAATTGCTGCAATGTCCATGGAATTTGGCAACACGGAAATTAGTGGGAACCTTGACCAAAGCAGTTTCAGTGTTGTGGTGGGGATAGAAGCCAGATTGTAGTAGGCTGAGGAAGGAATGGGTAGTGAGGATGTGGGGAAAGTAAATATAGAATAATTTTCAAGAGACTAGACTGGGAAGAAGAGAGATAGTGGTAGGTGGAGGGGCATGTGGAATAGGAGTAGAGTTTAAGAAGGGATTTCAGCATCTTTTTATGCTGGGGGGAATGAGCTAATAGGAAAAGGATATACTGATGGAGTGAGGTCTTTGATAGGCAGCAGGTAGACAATGGGTCTAAAGCATAGATGGGAGTTGGGCACCTCTTCCACTGAGACAGAAAGAAGACTAGGCACAGACAGAGCTGGGTCTTTAGGCAGGAGGAAAAAGCAGAGGACGTTAAGTCACTGAGCTGATAGCCTGATTTTTTTGGTGAAATAGGAAGCAGAGCCACCCGCTGAGAGTAGCAGTGGTAGTAGAGAGTAGAGAGATAAGAGAGTTTGTAACTGCATTTCAGAGGAATGGAAAGGAGATATGAGGAGAAATTGCTAGGCTGCCTCAGGGGCCCAGCTGGGGCTGGATGCAAGGAGTTTGTAGCAGCACTTATCAACATGCTGGTACTCCCTCAGCAGCACTAATTAGCCTACAGTTTAGGAGATGAGAACTGTGTGGGTAGATTGCACCAGAGTGGGAGGTATTACACACAGCAAACATGATGGATGAAGGAACCAAGAGAGCTGAAAGTAATGGCAAGAAAAAAGACCATAGAGCTGGATGAGGAAGAAAGATTTCAGAGGTATAACAGAAATATTCTAGTGGGTCAGTCTGGTTACCAGTCACAATAGCTGTGGTGACTGCTGTAATAAGAACTATAGTGCCATGAGGAAGAACAAGGAAGACTTAGGGTCAAATATGACCTTGTGAAAGTTACTTGACTTTTAAGCAAGCTTCAATTTTTATACATAGTAAATGCTCAACAAATGCTTACAAATAAAGTAATACATCAAGAAATGGAATGTACAGTATGACACATCATTAGTGATGCCATTTGAGCACAAAGAAACAAAATCAAGAATGCATTTTCATTTAGAACTAATAGACAGTTCTGATCAGAACATTTTGCTTGACCTCAGTGGTGTTCTAGGTACTATGGCTGCATAACAAATTATCCCAAAATCTAGTGGGATAAAACACCATTTACTATGCTCACAGATTCTGCGGGTCATCCATTTGGACAGGGCACAGCAGG
>NW_006785059.1:479783-511996 GCF_000442215.2 Lipotes vexillifer
GTATGTTCCATGGTGTCTGGGGCATGATCTTGGAAGACTCAAGGACTGGGGACTGGAGTCATGTGCAGGCTCACTCACTCGTATGTCTAGCCGTTGATGCTGGCTGTTGACTTAGAGACCTTAGTTGGGACTCTTGGCCACACTTCACATGGCCTCTCCATGTTGAGAGGCTTTCTCACAGCATGGCAGCTGAGTTCCAAGGGTAAATGTTGAAAGCAACAGACATACAGAGAACTAAGTTGAAGTCCTATCGTCTTTAAGGACCTAGACTTGGGAGAACGGGAAATACACCGTGTCTTGATGGGGAATGGCATGGTTCTAGAAGAGCATGTGCTATCAGAAATATTGCTGTTGGCTATTTTTAGAAAATACAGTCTGTCAAACATTATTTCAAAATTAGATATGTACATTTTAAAATTAATTTCACTGAGGTGTAATTCAACATACAATATAATGCACCTATTTTAAGTTTGCAGTTTAATGAGTTTTATCCAATATATACTTCTGTGTAACAGCACTATAATTAAAGAACATTTTGATTGTCCCAAAAAGTTCCATTGTGCTCCTTGGTGGTCATTCTACCCTATCCCTGCCCCAAACTGATCTATTGATACTTTCTGTTATGCTCAATTAGTTTTGTGTTCTGGAATTTCACATAAATAAAATTATATGTTTTGTATGACTTCTTTTGTTTAATATAATGGTTTTGAGATTCATCCCTATGTCTGTTATACCAGTAGTTCTTTTTTCATTGCTGAGTAATATTCCATTACGTGGATTACCGAGGTATATGTTTTGTTTTGTTGTTTTGGCCACACTGCATGGCTTGTCAGATCTTAGTTCCCCAACCAGGGATTGAACCCAGGCCCTCAGCAGTGAAAGCATGGAGTCTTAACCATTGGACTGCCAGGGAATTCCCTTCCGTTGCATGAATATACCACAGTTTTAAAAATCCATTTTCCTGTTGATAGAAATACAGATTATTTCCAGTTTGGGGCTTTGAATGGTTGTGTACAAATCTTTGAATGGACATACATTTTCATTTTTCTTGTATAAATGCCTAGGAGTGCAGTTGCTGGGTTATTTAGATCTGCCAAGCTATTTTTCACAGTGATTTTCTGTTTTACGTTACTGCCAATAATGTATGAGAGTTCTAGTTGCTCTGCATCCTCACCAATATTTGGTATTGTCATCTTTTTAAATTTGAGCCATTCCAGTAAGTATGTCATGGTATTTCTTATGGCTTTAATTTGCATTTATCTGATAACTAAAGATGTACTTATTGGCCATCATATATCCGATAACTAAAGATGTACTTATTGGCCATCATATATCTTCTTTGTTGAAATATCTTTTCAAATCTTTGTGTGTGTGTGATTGTTTGTGTGTTTACTGAAGAGTGTATCTTCTTTTTATTGGTTGTAGGAATTCTTTATATATTCTGGATAGACTTTCTTTGTCAAATATATGTATTGAAAATATTTTCTCCCAATTTGTGGCTTTCCATTTTATATACTTGAATCTTTTAAAGAGCAGAAGGTTTTAATTTTGATGACATCCAATTTACCGTTTTTTCTTTAATAGTTCATAGTTTTTGTGTCTTGAAATTTCACCTACATCAAATTTGTGAAGATTTTCCTCTGTATTTTCTTCTAGTTTTAGCTATTACTCTAGACTTATGATCCATTTTGACATAAGAGTTACATATCATGTGAGGTAAGGGCTGAGATTCATGGATAGCCAGTTATGCCAGTACCATTTGTTGAAGAAACTACCCTTTCCTTTCCCTATTGGCTCCTTTGTCAAAAATAATGTGTTGGCTATCTCTGTACTTTCTATTCTAATCTATATGTTTATCTTTATATCAGACCCACACTGTCTAGATTAGTCTTCATTAAGTCTTAAAATCCAGTGGCGTAAATCCCACAATTATTTTCAAAAGTGTTAAGGCTATTCTAGGTCTTTTACATTTCCATAAAAAATGAATATGTCAATTTTTGCAGGAAAAAAAGCATGGAATTTGGATTGGCATTACTTTGAATCTATATATTAATTTGGGGAGAATGGAAATCTTAACAGCATTAAGTCTCGTAATCCATGAACATAGTATGTTTTACCATTTATATAGGTCTTATTTACTTTCTCTCAGCAATATTTTTGTAGTTTTAAGAATGGAGATCTTATATATATTTCATTACATTTATTTTTAGGACCTCATGTATTTGATGCTATAGTAAATGGTATTATTTAAAAATTTTTTAGTTAGAATTGTTGATAGCATATAGAAATGCAATTGATTCTTGTACATTGACCTCATATTCAGTGTCTTGCTAAATTTACTTATTAGTTCTAGTAGCTTTTTTTTTTTTTTTTTTTTGCGGTACACGGGCCTCTCACTGTTGTGGTCTCTCCCGTTGTGGAGCACAGGCTCTGGACTTGCAGGCTCAGTGGCCATGGCTCACGGGCCCAGCCGCTCCGCGGCATGTGGGATCTTCCCAGACTGGGGCACGAACCTGTGTCCCCTGCATCGGCAGGTGGACTCTCAACCACTGCGCCACCAGGGAAACCCTCTAGTAGCTTTTTAAAGATTCCTTAGGATTTTCTATTTGCATAGTGTGTCATGTGCAAATAAAGACACTTTTTATTCCTTTCCATTCTGTATGCCTTTTGTTTCTTTTTCTTAGCTTAATGCCCTGGCTAGAACATCCAGTTATATGATCTTGGGAGGAAAGCATTCAGTCTTTCATCATTAAGTATGATATTAGCTGTAGGATTTTCATAAATGCCCTTTATTAGGTTCAGGAATTTTTCTCTTCATAATTTGTAGAAATTTTTATCATGGACAAGCATTGAATTTCTTAAAATGCTTTATTTGTATATTGAGGTTTTTATATGGTCCTTCTTTATTCTATTAGTTACATTGATTTTTGAATATTAAAACAATCTTTTATCCCTAGGATAAACCCCATTTGGTCATGGTGTATTAGGCTTTTTATATATAGAGTCAATATACTTATATTTTTAAAGGATTTTTGTATCAATGCTTATGAAGGATATTGCTTTCCAGTTTTCTCTTTAAAGTGTTTACTGGCTTTGTTATCAGTAGAATCAAGTTATACTGGTCTCATATAATGAGCTCCTTTCTCTGTTTTCTTGAACAGTTTGTGATGAATTGGTTTTACTTTTTCTTAATGTATGGTGGAATTTACCAATGAAGCCATCTGAGCCTGGGATTTTCTTTTATGGGGAGATTTTAACTTATATATTCAATTTCTGTAATAGAGACAATGCTATTCAGATTTTTCTATTTCTTGTGTCAATTTTGGTAAGTTGAGTATTTTCAGGAATTTGTCAATTTCATTTTATTTATTGGATTTATTGATATATCTTGATTATATCATTTCTTATAATTTTCTGTCTCATATCTCTATAGTGATGTCTCCTCTTTCCTTCTCAGTGTTGATAATTTGTGTTTTCTCTCTTTTTCCTTGGTCAGTATGGCTAGGGGCTTATTATTTTTATTGATCTTTACAAAGAACAAGATTTTATATTGTTGACTTTATTTTTTGTTCATTTTCCAGGTCACTAACTGCTTTTTTTCCCCTATTTACTTTGTATTTAATTTGCTGTTTTTCTGTCTTCTTAGAATGGAAATTGATTTCAGGCTTTTAAATCTATTGTCATGTAAACATTTAAAGGTATAAGCTTCTGTTTAAAAAATTGTTTTAATTGCATCTCACAACTTTTTTTTATATTAAGATCAAAATACCTTCTGATTTCCCTTGTAATACCTTCTTTGTCCTGTGGGTTATTTTACAGTGTTTTTGAATTTCCAAATAATTGTTGCTCTTCTAGATATCATTTTATTATTACTGTCTATTTCAGTTCCACTGTGGTTAGAAATTGTACTGTGTATAATTTCAGTCTTTCTAAATTTACTGAGACAGAAATTATCTTTTTTTTTTTTTTTTTTTTTTTTTTGGCGGTATTCGGGCCTCTCACTGTTGTGGCCTCTCCCATTGCAGAGCACAGGCTCCGGACACGCAGGCCCAGCGGCCATGGCTCACGGGCCCAGCTGCTCTGCGGCATGTGGGATCTTCCCGGACCGGGGCACGAACCCATGTCCCCTGCATTGGCAAGCGGACTCTCAACCACTGCACCACCAGGGAAGCCCAGAAATTATCTTTTAATTGAAGTATTTAGACCACTTAACATATTTTCCATAACATAAGATGTTACGGACAGACCCAAACGAACTTTTTGGCCAAACCAATATAATGTAGTTATTGGTGTGTCTGGGTTTGATTGTGTCATGACTTTATTTATTTTCTATTCCTCCCATCTGTTTTTTGTTCTTTTCCCTCTTGTTTTCTGCCACCTTTAAATTTCTTGAGTATTTTTTAATGTGTGAGTTTATTTTCACTCTTTGCTTCTTAGCTGTACCTCTTTTTTTTTTAAATGTGATTGCTCTAGGGTTGAAAATGTACATGTTTATTTTATTGTGGTTTGCATTCAAGTAACATTTTACCACTGCACATACAATATAAGCTCCTTACAACACTCTGTCTCCATATGGCCTCCCCCCATCCTTCACACTATTCTTTTTGTATCTTTTGCTTCTTTATATGTTATCAACCCTAGGTATATTGTTATTATTTTTACCTTAAAGAGTCAGTTGTCTTTCTTCGACAGTTTTATTTCAATATTATTGATATCCAAAAATCTGCACACATTTGAAGTGTATAATTTGATAAGCTTTAACATATGTATAAACCTGTTAAACCATCACTGCAATTAAGATAATGAAAATATCTGTTAGGACCAAAAGTTTCATCGTGGCCATTTATAATCCCATCTTCCTGCCTTTCCCTGCATCTCCTCCAACCCCAACCATTTTTCAGGCAACCACTGATTTGCTTTCTGTCACTGTAAATTAGTTTACGTTTCCTGTAGGGTTTTATATAAATAGAATCGTACACTTTGGTTAGGCTGCTGTAGTGTGTATCAATAGTTCTTGTTTATTGCTGAGTAATATTTCATTGTATGAATATACCAGTTTGTTTATTCATTGAGCTCTTGGTAGACATATGGGTTGTTTCTAATTTGGGGCTACTGCAACTAAACTTGCTCTGAAATTCAATTATTTGTATATCCTTTTATTTCCCTTGGGTAAATGACTAAGAGTGTAATGGCTGAATCATATGATAGATGTATGTCTAACTTTTTAAGAAACTGTCTTAACTGTTTTCCAAAGTGACTGTATCATTTTATATTTCCACCAGCACTGTATGAGAGTTCTAGTTCCTCTACATCCTTGACACTTGGTATGATCAATCTTTTTAATTTTAGTCAATCTACTAAGTATGTACTGGTATCCCCTTTTGTTACTAATTCATATTTCCCTGATGACTAATAATGTTGAACATTGTTTCATGGGCCAATTTGACGTCCATATATCTTCTTTGTTGAGTTGTCTGTTCAAACATTTTGCCCTTTTTATGTTGAGTAGTTTTCCTGTTGTTGAGTTGTAAGAATTCTTTATATATTCTGGATGTAAGTCTTTTATAAGATTTATGATTTACAAATATTTTTAGCCAGGCAGCAACGTTTCTTTTTCTTAACAGTATCTTTTGAGGATGAAAAGTCATTAATTATGACAAAGTCCAATTTGTCAATTTATTCTTTTATGGAGCATACTTCTGGTGTTGTTTCTAAGAAATCTTTGCCTAAACCAACGTCAGTCAGAAAGGTTTTCCCCTGTTTTTGTTTTTTCTTTTTTTTTTTTTGTAGAAGTTAATAATTTTGGGTTTTACATTTAGGTCTGTGATCCATTTTGAGTAAATACTTGTATCTGATACCAAGTATAGATACAAGTTCTTTTTCTTTTTGCATACTGATATACAATTGTTGCAGCACTGTTTATTGGAAAGACTGTCCTTTCTCCATTGAATTCCCCTTGTAACTTGGTTAAAAGTTGGTTGTACATGTAAGTGAGGGTCTATTTCAAAACTCTTTATTCTGTTCCATGGACCTATTGGTCTGTCTTTAGGGCAATACCACACCGTCTTGAATACTGTAGTTTTATATGTCTTGAGATCAGTATCAGTACCCCAGCTTTGTTCTACTTTATCAAAACTGTTTATGCTTTTCTAGGTTCTTTTATTTCCATATGAATTTTAAAATTAGTTTGGTAATTTCTACCAAAAAAAAGTCTCCTTGGGTTTTGATTTGGATTATGTTGAATATAGGTGGTCCTTACCTTTGCATGATACAGTGTTAACTGAAACATGTGCATATTGGAACCAAGGCCTCACCTTTCTTGGTTCTAATATGCACATTTTTCAGTTAACACAGTACTGTGCAAAGTAAGTACAGCCTGTGTATAGAATAATTTGGGGAGAACTGACTGCTGTGGTCCAAATGTTTATGTTCCCCCCTCCAAATTCATATGTTAAAATCCTAATGCCCCATGTGATGGTATTAGGAGGTGAGACCTTTGGGAAGTGATTAGGTCATGAGGTTGGAGCCCTCATGAATGGGATCCATGTTCTTATAAAAGAGATAACATATTGCTCCCTAGCCTCCTACCACCATGTGAGGACACAGCTAGAAGGCACTGGCTGTGAACAAGGTAACGGGCTCTCACCAGAGTGTGACTATGCTGTTTCCATGATCCTGAATGTCTTAGCCTCCAAAACTGTGAGAAATAATATATTGTTGTTTATAAACTACCCAGTATGTGGTATTTTGTTATAGCAGCCTGAACAGACTAAGACACTGACATATTAACAATATTGAGTCTTCCAACCCATAACCTAATATCTCTATTTTATTTGAATTTTAAAAAATATCTCTCAGCAGCATTATGTAGGGTTTTTTGTTTGTTTTGTTTTGTTTTTGTTTGTTTTTGGCTGCCTTGTGGCTTGCGGGATCTTAGTTCCTCTACCAGGTATTGAACCCAGGCCCTCCACAGTGAAAGTACTGAGTCCTAACCACTGGACTTCCAGGGAATTCCCACATTTTGTGGTTTTTAATGTAAATGTTTGTTTTCCACGTATTTTGTGAGATTTATCTCTATGTATTTCATATATATGATGTTATTATAAATGGTATATTTTTAGTTTTAATTTCTTTTTTTTCTCTTAGGATGTATATTTACAATTGATTTTTATATATCAGTCTTGTATTCTACAATCTTGCTGAACTCTGTAGTTCTAGGGGTTTTTGTAGTTCCATCTTTTTCAATATGAACTGTTATGTCAATTATGTCATCTTTAATACAATCAGCATTTTTTCTTCCTTTCCAATCTAGATTCCTCTTGTTTGGTTTTCTTGCCTTTTTGTACTGGCTAGACCCTCCAGTATAATGTTGAATACAAATTGTAAGAGCAGATACTATCTTATTCCTGATATTGGAAAACATTTGATCTTTTACTGTTAAGTATGATGTCAGAGATAACGTTTTTGTGGATGACCTTTTTCAGGTTGAAGAAGTTCGCCTCTATTCTGAGTTTGCCAAGAGTTTTTGTCAAGAATGGATGTTGGGTTTTGTCAAATTCTTTTGGTGCATTTATTGAGATGATCATGTATTTTTTATTTTCAGTTTATTAACATGGTGAATTATATTTACAGATTGATTTTATAGTGCTACTCCAACCTTTATTCCTGGAAATTGGATGTTTATCTATAGTTTTCTTTTCTCGTAGTGTCTTTATCTGGTTTTAGTATTGAGGGAATGCTGACCTCATGGAATGAGTTGGGAAGTGTGCTTTCCTTTTCAGTTTTTGAGAGTGGTTTGTGTAGAATTGATACTATTTCTTGATTATTTGTTTGGTAGAATTCATCAGTGAAGCCATTTGGCTCGAAGTTTTCTTTGAGGGATGGTTTTTAACTAAAAATTCTATTTTTAATATAGTATAGGACTATTCCGTTTATGTCTTCTTAAGCAAGATTTTTTTAAAGCAAGTTTGATAGTTTATATCTTTCCTAGCAATTGTCCATTTAATCTAATTTGGTGAAATGTATTGGTATGAAGTTGTTTATAACATTTATTATCCTTGTTGTATCTAAAATCTTCAGTGATATCATCTCTCTTTGTCCTTAGTATTAACTCATCTCTTTTCTCTCTCTCTCTCTTTTTTATCTTGATCAGTCTGACCAGAGGTTTATCACTTTCATTGACCTATTTCAAGAACCAGTGTCCTGTTTAATTTTTTCCTGTTGTTTTTCTTGTGTTTTTTCCATTTCATTTATTTTCCCTTTGGGCTCTATTTTTTCCTTTCATGGCCTTATTTTGGTTTAATTTGCTCATCTTTTTTCTAGTTTCTGAAGTTGGAAGCTAACATCATTGAATGGAGACCTTTCTTTTCTTCTAATGTATGTGTTTATTGCTATAAATGTCCCCCTTAGTGCTGCTGTAGTGACATTCCATGTTTTTATTAGTTCAGGAAATTTTCTCTTTTCCCTTTCTGGTTGCCCATGGGTTATTTAGAAGTGTTTTATTTAATTTCCTAATATTTAAACTCAAATATTGAATTCTAAATTAATTATGATCAGAGAACATACTTTGTATGCCATGAATCCTTTTAAATTTGAGACTTTTCTTTTAATGGCCCAGAATATGGCCTATTTTGGCAAATGTTCCATGTACAATTAAGTAGAAGGCATAATCTGCCCTTGTGTGTAGTGTTCTATGAATATTAATTATTTCAAGCTAGCTAATAGTATTGCTCAACTCTTCTATATTTTCATTGATTTTCTGCTTTCTTATCAATTATAATTGTGGATTTGTCTATTACTTCATGCATTTCTATCATTATCATCTTTCACATATTTTTTAAATAAAATATTGGTTATATTCCCTGTGCTGTGTAATATATCCTTGTAGCTTATTTATTTTATAGATAGTAGGTTGTGCCTCTTAATCCCCTATCCCTATCTTGCCCCTCCCCCTCTTTCATGTATTTTGAAGTTCTGTTATTAGGTCATATACATTTAGGATTGTTATGCCTTCTTGACGAATTGACTATATTATTATTATGAACTGATGTTTTATCTTTGTTTTTCCTTTATGCAGTGTTTTTCCTCTGACTGCTTTTAAAATTTTCTTTTTATCACTGATTTTACGCAGTTTGTTTATGGTGTGCTTTGGTGACTTTCTTTTTCTGCATTTTAATCTCCTTGAGACTCTTTTATCTGTGGGTTTATAGTTTATATAACATTGGGGGAAATTTTGGACATTATTTCTTTAGGATTCTTTTCTGTCTCCACCTCTCCCATCTCTCCTTTGGGGGCTCCAATTACATGCATGTTAGACCCCTTAATATTGCCCTGCACGTCACTAAGCTTCAATATTTTAATTTAAGTCTTTTTTATCTCTTGAGAAATGTGCTTTACATTTGGGAAATTCCTGTTTCTGTGTCTTCAAGTTCATTGATTTTTTTTCATACATTGTCTCATCTTCTGTTTAGTTCATCCAGTGAGCTTCTCACTTAAGATAATGTATTTTTTCAACTCTAGAAGCTCCTTTTTGTTTTTATTTCTTCTATTTCTTACCTCATTATGTTCAATCTTTCTTTTAAATCCTTGAATCCTTTAAATTCCTAAAAATTTTTGGATTTCCTGCCTTGCAATGCCTTCATAGCTGTCATTTATAGGTCTGTTTGTATTGATTAGCTTTCCTTTTCAGTTTTACAATTTGCCTCTTCCTTCATTAGTCCAGATCTAAAGTAGCCTTTATTCTAGGGCTTAATTTAGCTCCATTACTTAGATGTAACCTTTCTGAGGTCTCTACTGATTGTCTTTAGTGTTCAGCAAGGTCTCTGTGGTGACTGGTTAGAACTCCAATGTCTCCCTGATCTCTTTGCCTAGCCTGATGGAGTTTCAACCTATACACGCACAAATTATTATTAAGATAAAGACCTTTGGAGTTCTTTGTACAGATTTTTGGAGCTCTTTCTATTCCTTAGCTCTCTTCTTTCTGATACTCTGCCCTGAACATTCTGTCTCCCTCATCCTCCCTGAACTGTGTTCTCTGTGTCCTCAACTCATTGACACTGCCACGCTCAACTTTGTTTTCCTCCTTGTTCTGAGAAGTAGAAAATGATAGCCAGGCCTGTCATTAGGCATGCACTCCCTTCATTTCCCTTTCCATAGGAATCATAGTCCTTTACTGTCTGTTGTCCCAATGACTGAAAATCTTTGTTCAGTTTTCTAATTGAGTGGGAAAAGAGTTCTGTTCCAATTAAATTTTCATGGTTAGAAGCAGAAGTCATTATCATAGTTTTTAACATAACTGTAAAGAATCTTAGTTCTAGTGAGTTTGCTTTCAGAAAGAGACAATATTATAGAATTTTGTCAAATATAATGGGTAGAACTTAGCTTGTTTCCACTGATGCTCTAGTTGGAAGGCTATTGCTGTATTTCCAATATGGTTAAGGATAGAAGTTTGTGAGTTTGAAATAGAATAGAGTTTTACAATGACAAAAATTAATAACACAATAATACGCCAACAGTGGCTAACATTTATGTAGCATTTTAGTAGTGCAAGGTGCCTTGTGAAGAAATGTCTCAATAGTTCCTCATTACAATGTGATACAGGTACTGTATTATGCCCATTTTACAGATGAAGGAATTGAAGCTTAAATGAGGTTAAGTGACTTGTTTAAATTCACATATCAATCAAGTAAATGGCGGAGCCCACATTCAAACTCAGTTCTGTCAAACTCCCAAGGCCCTGTTGTTCATCATCACCATTCCATGTTGCCTTCAAAACAAGTGGATGGCAGCTGTGACTGTTATGGGGTCAGCTTCAGAATTGGGAGTCTGGGATGCAATACTTTTGGGGCCCATTTCCAGGTTTTGTATAGCAGTCTTTCTTGGGTCACACTTTCGCTGCTTTTTGTTTCAAAAGGTCAAGTCAGGCATCTTTTAAGCAACACTTCTGGGCAGGTCTGATGGCATCTTCCTTTTGTCTGAACATGACTGGAAATCTAAGGAGAGGCTGGGTGGTTGGAAACCTCATCATTGGCCATCATTTTTATTGTAATTGCATTAAAACCATTTTTTAAGAATGATAAAGCACCATGAGAGCAGAGATGACTGGAAAAATGGTGGCTAGGTTTATAGAAGCAAAACATTTAGTAATTTTCTATCTGAAATTATTTCAAAATAAAATGATTAAAAATTTTTCAGATTACTTAAAATCTTCTTTGTGGTTTAGCTTACCAACTTGCTATATTAATGGGTTATTTGTATCATTTTGAGTTTTATTTCTAGGTACTTTTTAAAATTTCATTTTGTTTTATAATTATGCAAAACAATCTACATGGTTCCAAAGACAAACTATAATAAAAAAAAAGAAGTGTATTTTCAATCCCTGTTACCTCCCTCCTCTATAAGTAATCATTTTCATTTGCTTTGGTTTATTTTTGATTGTCTTTTCTTAAAAATTATAAATGTATGTGTGTTTGTAAACACACATGTGCATGTTGGTATACTTCCCTCTTTCTTACATATAAGGTGGCATATTCTACACCCTATTCTGCATCTTTTTTTTTTTTTTTTTACTAAAGTATATTCTGGAGTTCACTCCATAATGATATACAGATTGTCCTTGTGTTTTTTTTGGTGTTTTTTTTTTTGTGGTACGTGGGCCTCTCACCGTTGTGGCCTCTCCCGTTGCGGAGCACAGGCTCCGGATGCGCGGGCTCAGCAGCCATGGCTCACGGGCCCAGCCGCTCCGTGGCATGTGGGATCTTCCCGGACCGGGGCACCAACCCGTGTCCCCTGCATCGGCAGGCGGACTCTCAACCACTGCGCCACCAGGGAAGCCCCGTTTTTTAATATATATATTCCATTGGGTTCACATTCTTTCAAAATCTTACTTTGTAAACATTTATTGTCTGCTATATATATCATCTACCAAGGGTAGTGCATGACATTTTGCAATAAACAGAAATATGCAATATGTAGTCTTAACTCTCAAGAAACATCGAATTTTAAAATACTTTAAAAATATATATACCTCACCCTGATATACAGTAGCTGATCCAGTAATACTTTTAATTTTTACCCATCTACATTTTAGAAAACACAGTAGAAAGTTTTTTGGCATCTACTGTTTCTTCATTTAATGTTATTTCAGTAGTGTTTGTTAGCATCCTAGTGAATGCATCCCAACATTTAAAATACTTAGATATCTGATCATAAGGTGTGTGGCAGAGGAGTATGCATCTCTGAATGCATGCTATTTCTAAATATTCCCCATTAATTTCAGTGCCTGTAAAGTCACAATGTACCATATAGTCTGGATTACTGTAATTATACTGTCCTTTTAAAAGCCCAACATCCCCCTTTTATTCTATAGTACTCTAACCATTTTTTTTTTTTTTTTGCGGTATGTGGGCCTCTCACTGTTGCGGCCTCTCCCGTTGCGGAGCACAGGCTCCGGACGCGCAGGCTCAGCGGCCATGGCTCACGGGCCCAGCCGCTCCGCGGCGTGTGGGATCTTCCCGGACCGGGGCATGAACCGGTGTCCCGTGCATCGGCAGGTGGACTCTCAACCACTGCGCCACCAGGGAAGCCCTAACCAGTTTTTAAATACCAGGTTCCTGTTCTACACCTCACTTCTCTGCACTCTTCTCCAATATTCCTTTAATAACCCCACATCATAATGATTTCTTTTGAAGACTTACGCAGTGCCGTGTGGGTACTTACCTGTGGTAGTTTGTCACAGCAGTGGCCGTATCTGTGTTAGGTAGTACCATTTTTACCTCTGTGTTGGCTCTTAGGGGAACTGACTTTATCTCAGGATCCTGAGTTGGACTTTGTGTCTTTGAATCTGGTGTCTTTCCTCAGAGTAATCTTGGTTACACCTTGGGTTTCCCCTCCTTGCCCCACCCATACTTTTTTTTTTCTTTTTTCTCTTTTGCCTATTCTCCAGTAGTGGCCCCATGGTATCATAGTATTGTTTGGCACCTTCTGTCCTTGATCTAGTGGCTCCTAAACTCAGCATATGATTCCCTTTCCCCCTTCTCCCTCCCCTTTCCTCACCTGCCCTCTCTGTTTCCTAATCTCTTTTCACTCACTAGATATTGCTTCACTCAAGAGTAACCTTTGTCCCGAAATCCACAAATATGAAGCTAGGAAATGTCTATGTAGTCTTCCTGGAGAAAGAAGCTTCTTAAAGTCCTTTTATGCTTCCTAGTGAGTTTGAGATTGCAGCAAGGTTAAATAGCTGAGAACAGTGAAGGGACGTGTTTCAAGAAATTTCATATGATTTCATTACATAAATGTGGATTTGGTAATCTGGCACCTATCACATTAATTAAAGCATTTCCTACAGTGAAAGCTTCTGAGAAAATAAATACTATGCAAGAAGTACACTCACAAAAACCTTTTTAATTCAGAAAATTGATTCCATGCTCAAAAAATCAGCATTTTCTCTCAGCAGGCATCACAACTAATGACATTAATAAGACTCATGCCATATTTTTTTTAAAAGAGAGAATAAAAATGGACAAAACAGAGAATTTTAAAAGGAAGTTATTTCTCGTGGTCTGTTTGAACCTTGTAATTAACCAAGAAATAAAACAGGGAAAAAAAACAGTTTTAACTGTGGGTTTTAGTACTCCATTATCAGTGGATCAAATGACATATAAGTTGGGAGAGCATAAAATGAATGCTTATGTTAAAGTGAGAGAGCCATCAGTCTACAGACAAAAAAAGCCTTATATTTAGTTCACAGTATCCAAGACCTTAATGAGTCTTACCACGGTTTAGGTAATGCTTTTTTTTTTTTTTTTTTTGCTTTACGCGGGCCTCTCACTGTTGTGGCCTCTCCCGTTGCGGAGCACAGGCTCCGGACGCGCAGGCTCAGCAGCCGTGGCTCACGGGCCCAGCCGCTCCGCGGCATGTGGGATCTTCCCGGACCGGGGCACGAACCCGTGTCCCCTGCATCGGCAGGCAGACTCTCAACCACTGCGCCACCAGGGAAGCCCTAGGTAATGCTGTTTAAAATTTCTATTGTTTTACCAAAGGATTTTTTTCTTTTAATATTATAGTGGAGAACAAACACTAAATTGCCTAATAAATGACGTTTAAACAAAAGACAAAACAGCTTGAAATTGCTTCCTTTTGTTGGTGGTGATATGCTTTTGCAGCTTCAGCATGTCACATCAGCTTTGTTATCCTGTACAAGGAGCTTTATAATTTGTAAATATAAAATAACAATTCCCAGACAAAGAGGAGAGCCTTGACTGGTGTTCAGCTTCTTACAAAGCAAGCTTATTAGAGATCCCTGGTATCACCTTAGTAGTTTCATTTAGAAAAATGGACTTTCTAAGGACCCTAGTTCACAGTTGTATTCTCTCTCTTTTCTGTCTTGTATGTCTTAAGTATTTTGTTCTGTTGTACTTTTTAATTTTAATTTTAAAATTTATTTTTATTTATTTTTGGCTGTGTTGGGTCTTCATTGCTGTGTGGGGGCTTTCTCTAGTTGTGGTGAGCGGGGGCTGCTCTTCGTTGCGGTGCACGGGCTTCTCATTGCAGTGGCTTCTCTTGTTGTGGAGCATGGGCTCTAGGCGCACGAGCTTCAGTAGTTGTGGCACATGGGCTTCAGTAGTTGTGGCTCGCGGGCTCTAGAGCGCAGGCTTGGGATCTTCCTGGACCAGGGCTCGAACCCGTGTCCCCTGCATTGGCAGGCAGATTCTTAACCACTGTGCCACCAAGGAAGTCCCTGTTGTGTTATATTTTATATGTGTGGATATCTGTGTGTGTATATATAGATAAATATTCAGTGAATGGTGGATTGACAACTGTGTAAGAAAATGTTTGCACCCAGCCCCAACAGTTCTAAAGTTCAGTATGTCATAGGGAATTGGTGGGAGAATGCAACCAATTGAATATTTTTTCCCAAATCACTTGAAACTCATTGTTACACTTTTTTCTTGAGATATGGATAATATATGCCCTATAAATTGAAATGCACCTTGAAACCCAAGAAGTGGGTTAGGGAACAGTGAAAAAAGTACACTATATTATTTATTTATTTTTAACTTTTTATGTTATATTGGAGTATAGCCGATTAACAATGTTGTGATAGTTTCAGGTGTACAGCAAAGGGACTCAGCCATATATATACATGTATCCATTCTCCCCCAAACTCCCCTCCCATCCAGGCTGCCACATAACATTGAGCAAGTTCCCTGTACTGTACAGTAGGTCCTTGTTGGTATATACTTTATAAATGAAAATTCTAAAAATGGATAACTATATATTTATTCCCCATCTTTAACAGATTTGTATATTTTTTCCTAGTGACTGTTATAGCAAGCAGCACTTACTTTTTCCTTGTAGTAGTTTTTGTTTTGTTTAGTTTTTAATTTGTAAATATTCAAAATCTCACCGATCTTATCTCTACTTAATGTCTCCTCTTTCTTCAGTAATCATAAATGTATGAGTTTTGATGGATTAAATATAAAGGTCTATTCTGGTTCTTTATATATTTGAGTTTTACTTTTATCTAAGTAATATAAGCATATAGGTTTTAGAAGTTAAATCATACTACTTTTTTTTTTTTTTTTTTTTTTTTTGTGGTACGCGGGCCTCTCACTGCTGTGGCCTCTCCCGTTGCGGAGCACAGGCTCCGGACGCGCAGGCCCAGCGGCCACGGCCCACGGGCCCAGCCACTCCGCAGCACGTGGGATCCTCCCGGACTGGGGCGTGAACCCGTGTCCCCTGCATCGGCAGGCGGACTCTCAACCACTGCGCCACCAGGAAAGCCCAAAATCATACTACTTTTAATAACAGCAAAAGGCAGTTTCTGTCTTAATTCATTCTAACACCACCAGTGTATTATCTAAGGCAACCACTGTAAGCAATTTTTGCTATTTCTTTAGTAATACTATATGCTTATATTTCTTTTTCTTGATTTTATAGTTTTCGATATTATCAGTATTGACTTACTGTTATGAAAGATGTAGCTCTCTTATGCTGTTACCTTCTGTCCCTCCTCACTTGCCTTTCCCCATTTTAAAAACATTATTCATATTTGAGGCATTAATGTAATGTGATTATGTTTCTTGTACAATTTGTTATACCTGAGGTGAACAGTTAACTTATTTCTTTCATTGCTTCATTACTATGTATTATAGCTAATTCATCCCCAGAGTACCCCACTGAACTATATATAACTTCTCTCAGTACATTTAACCCCATCAGATAATTTATCACATTTTTTTTCTTGGCAACAAAGAGCTCCCTTCCTGAGCCCTTCATCTGTTTCATTCTAAATTGGTTGCAGCCTTGGCCTTTTGGACTATCATCATGGGAATTATCTTTGTCCTTTATCTGTTTTGGATTCCTTGTTTCCTGGATTTCCTATATTCTTTTTCAGTTTTCATCTTCATTTTGGTAGAGTATGTCCTTCAGTAATTTCTGGAGGAAAGGTATATTTTTTGAGATATCTGAAAATGTCTTTATGCTACTCAACAATCTGATATAGTTTGGCTGGGTGTAGAATTCTAGATTGGAAGTAGCTTGCTCTTAGAATTTTGAGGAAGTATATCATATGGATAAAAGCTTATACTATACAATCAGATAGCTTGGGTTTGTGTCTTACTTACCAGCTGTGTGGCTTGGGAATGTCACATAACCTCTCTGTGCCTGTTTCCTCATCTAAAAATGGGCATAATAATCTTACCTACCTCTAGAGTTATTGAGAAGAATAATTAACAAAAATAAAGCACTTAGAACAGTGCCTGGCCCTTTTTCTCTTTCTCTGAAACCTTTACTGACATTCTCTTTACCCTAGTATACCAAAATTTCACAATGCTGTCCTTTAGTGTGGGCCTTTTTAAAAGTCGTGCTGGGTTCTCGGAAATTTTTTTAATTCTGGAAGGTTGTTCTTCGGAGAAATTTTTTTGTATTATTTCTTGGACAAGTTCCTTCTCTCCAGTTTCTCTCTTCTTCCTTTCTGGAGTTACTGTTATTCAAATTAATATCAGGGTCAGGGCTCACAGGATTGATCTTTATCTCTAACTTTTTCTTCTCTATTTCCATCTCTTTGTGTTTTTGTTCTACTTTGAGATATTTATGCAACTTGATCTTCTAACCCTTCTATTTGAGTCTCCTGTTTTGGCTCTCATTTTCTATTTTTAAGGGCTTATTTTATACCCCTGAATATTTCTCTTTTAAATTATTAGTATTATATAGTTTCCTATTCTTGTTTCATAGGTTTCATATCATTCTTATCTATCTCAAAATAGTATATTTTTTGAAATTTTATTTGCTTTGCTTATACTGGAAATGGTTTCCTCGGAAATGTTTTTTTCCTATTTGTTTGTTTTAGTCTCTTTCCTTTTAGAGGCTTTCCTCAAATGTCTGGTGATCCTTGGCTGTTCTTTTATATTTAAGAAGGAAGTCTTAAACAGTTGCCTGGAAACTCTGTACATGAGTAATTTAATTACAGGTGATCTAACAAGGACTGGACCAGTTTTCAAGAGCCCCATGGATGTCAGTATCTGTAGGTGTTTTGTTCTTAAGCAGATCAGTTTGACAGAGAACAATCTTTCAATCTTATACCTTGGGCTAGGGGTGTGTGTATGGGGGGGAGGGGGGGCGGGTATTCATGTCTAAGCCTGATTGCAATAGCTCCAGGAGCCAAGTTGGGGAAGGAGGTAAGGGTCTTTATTTTAACATGCTTATTTATTTAACACATGAACTTTACAGTTAATCCTCCTGTTTAAGTACAGCACTTCATTTTGATGTGAGCTATGAGTCTGGTGTCTAAAGTCTCCAAAGAGTAAGAGAGGGATAATTTGCTTGGTCAAGGATATCCAGGGTCAAACTGCTCCTGTAAAGGTTCAGCCAATCCTCCTGTTGTCTGCTCCACTGTATACCCCTGGTTTCGAAGATACATGTTGCTTCCATTTCCTGAACCTTTTGGGGAGCATTTTGGTGGACTTATCAGCTTGCTTCTTATTGCCTTGCCTTGTGCAAGCTTGGTGTGTTAGTTCAGGTTCTACAAAAATTATATGCCAGGAAGGGATTGGATATGCAAGAAATTTACTGGGAAACTACCTGTAAGCAAAAATGAAAGGAGAGGGAGCCAAAGGAGGCTGGGAGAGCCATCACAGGTTATGCAGGTCTAACTCCTTTGGAGGAGAAAGGGTAGGAAAAATCTTAGATTAAGGTACTCTTCCAAGAAAGATTTGTTGAGGCCTGTTGGGAGTCCTTGAGCCAATATGGGCCTTCAGAGTCCCATATCTCATAAAAATGAGCCTGCCTTAGTAGTCCTGCTGCTTTTAGTCATGGCTGAGAGTAGCCTGTGGGAAGCATGGTATTGATGGAAACACAGTGATGGATTCATAGTCCTGCACCTGGGATTGTCAGTCAGTCGCAATCCCTGGAATAAGAGATTGAGGGTCATATCTTAATAGCTGTCAAATTTGGATTTCAGCTTTCTCTGATCTGCTAACTTTGTCCATTTACTTTCTACCATCTGAGATTTTGTTTACTTACCTAGTGTGCTGTTGCCTCCTCTCTCATTCTTTTTTTTAAAATTTATTCATTTATTTATTTTTGGCTGCATTGAGTGTTCGTTGCTGTGCGCCAGCTTTCTCTTTAAGACTTTATGAATATGTGTCTCTATGTTCATCCCAATTGCCACTTGGAAGTCAGTTGCGGCGAGAGGGGGCTACTCTTCGTTGCAGTGCACGGGCTTCTCATTGTGGTGGCTTCTCTTGTTGCAGAGCACGGGCTCTAGGCACGCCACCTTTAGAGCACAGGTTCAGTAGTTGTGGCACACGGGCTTAGTTGCTCCGCGGCATGTGGGATCTTCGCGGACCAGGGTTTGAACCCGTGTCCCCTGCATTGGCAGGCAGATGCTTAACCACTGCGCCACCAGGGAAGCCCTCTCATTCTTTTTATCTTTGTGTGTCCATGTCTTTTTAATACATTTATTGAAATATTAGTTTGGCTTCAAGAGGTAGAAGAGAAATGCATGCATTTAGACCACCGTGTTTAAATGGAATTAATGGTTTATTTATTCACACAGTTGAATTATGATCCCCTAAATCATTATAAGCATTTATTTATTATAGTGTGTGAATCTCTGGTTATCCTCTCCTACAGTGTAGCCCACTGTGGTCACATCATGATCACCATTTGAAACTTTATGGGAGCAACAAGAGCTAAGGATAAAGACATAAGCAGGGGCCTGTTCATTGTGGTTCTCATTCTTTATTGTACAGAAGAATTGTGGGGGAGGAGAGTGAGGGTGGTGCTTGTTAAAAGCACTACTTGGTCTTTGGCCTCTTTCCGCAGTGGGTCCAATCTAGTAGGTATGGGGTATGGGCCAAGGACCTCTTCTTAAAAATAAGTACTGTAGTGATCCTGAAAAGCTGCAAATGGACCAGTAAGCCACATCTAAGGGGAATAGAGTTTGAGTGTAGGGTAGGAGACCTATAGTCAGATATGACTGAATTTTAGTTTTAGAAGAAACTTGGACCATAATATAAGGATGAGATTTGAGGGCTTTTGCAATAACCTGGACAAGATAAATGATGGCCTCGATTGACTTCCAAGTGGCAATTGGGATGAACATAGAGAAACATATTCATGAAGTCTTAAATAATAGAATCAGATAACCTGGTTAATATTTGAATATCTTCTACATGGGAGGTTTGTCTGTTTTCCCCAATTAATTTACTTATTTATTCAGTCTTTTTATCGGTATATTTTTTCAGCTTTTTTTCTCTCTCCTCTCCTTATGGTATTCCCATTATACATATGTTAGTGTGTTAATGGTGTCTCATCTTTTCTCTGAGGCTCTGTTCATTTTTTCTTCATTCTTTTTTATTCTGTATTCTTCAGATTGTATAATCTCTATCAGTCTATCTTCAAATTTGCTGATTGTTCTTCCAGCTCAAAATCTACTTTTGAGCGCCTCTAGTAAATATTTCATTTTGGTTATTGTACTTTTAACTGTAGAATATAAATTTTGTCCTTTTTTATAATTTCTCTTTACTGATATTCTCTGTTTAATAAGACATTGTCATACCATCTTTCTTTAATTCTTTAAACATGAATTTCATTTACTTCTATGAATATATTTATAATAGCTCCTTTGAACTTTTTTGATAAGTCTAACATCTGGGGCCCCTCAAAGGCAGTTTCTGTTTTCTGCTTTTTTTTTTTTTTAAACATGTACAAGGGTCACACTTTCCTGTCTTTTATACATCTCAACTTTTTGTTACAGCAGCTCTGGATACTAACACCCCTCCCACACTCCAGGGCTTGTTGTTCTTGTTTGGTTGTTTATCTGTTTAGTGACTTGCCAGTTCAGTACAACCTCTGATGTCGCTCTTCAGAGGGAGCAGCCTTGAGAATGTGCACAACCTTCCTGACCATTAGGAATGACTATGGCTTTAATTGGGCTCTCTTTGACACTCTCTTCCCCTAATCTCCCATTGAGATGGTCTACCTCTATTGGCATCACACTGTACTAATCGCTAGTGATTGCTCTATTGTTTTTGACAATGCCTTGTGGTATAACTTGCTCCATATTCCGATCAGTTAAAGTTGAGCCCCTTGTCAGGGGAAGGGTTGACTAGTCTGTGAGGCTTGCCATACACTCCCCTGAGCAGAATCTCTGCTATGGAGCAAGAGCTGGGTGGAAAGGGGAACTCCTCCTCACTGTCTGCTCTACCCACATCCTCCCTATGGAGGAAGGCTGTACAGGATTTTTTTTTTTGGAGGAGGGGGGGTGAACTGGTGCTCCCTCCTGGCTGCTGCTACCACTCAATATGGATCTTCCACATCAAAGCCATTGTTCACCAGATGCTAAGTGTACTTGGACTAGTTCTTCAGCCTAGGAAGTTGAAGGAGATGGGAGCTACCACTGAGTTGCCGAGTCCACCTCTTTGGCTCTCCTGCAGCACAGAGCAGTGCAGGAAAGGGGGACTGACTATACTCTACCAGCTGCCCCACCTGGATAATCTGTATTTAGCTGGAGTTGGGAGTGGGAAATAGGTGCTGGCATCCAGCTTCTACCACCCACTCAATATAGGCCTTCCACAGCATGGAACTGTGGAAAATGGGATTTGCCAATGTTTACCAGTTGTGAAATCCACCCCAAATATCTCTTCTGTCTCAAGGAGCTGATCTATACATAGCTGCTGAGCCGCTTGGAACAGTTCCTCCTCAGGCAGAGCTATGGGGCCACACGTGCAGTCCCTATCCTGAATGCCACAGCCTCCCATTGTTCTTATGGAGTTTCTGTAGATTTTATTGAATAAGTGCTTCTCAATTTGTTGTAAGCCTTTTGATCAATCTCCAGAGACTTTGAATGATTGTTAGTTTTGACCAGCTTAATACATGTCTCTCCCCGGGGGAGGTTTCCCTGCGCTCACACAGCTGTTCTGGAAGCCCTGCCTAGTCATTGTATTTTTAATGATTCTGCACCTTACAGCAAACTAGTTTTTCAAAGATGTAATCAGGTGACTTGAATTGAAAGGACTAAACTGAGAATTTTTTGAAAGGTATTAGGATTTTATTACTGAAATTTGCTCTGATTGAACTTTGAATTTCAGCTTTTAGAAATAATACTAATAGCTTATCTATAAATTTCATCTTCGGAATTAAGTACTTGTAGACCTAAGAAGCAGTATAGCAGAGTGTTTAGAGCATAGGTACTGGGACCAGACTGCCTGGGTTCAAATCCTTGCTCTGCAGTTCATTAGTTCTGTGAATGAGTTACTTAACTGCTCTCTGCCTCAGATTCCCACATGTGTAAAATGAGTATCATCTACCTCTTAGGGTTGTTGTTAGGGTTAAATGAGTCCACACATCTAAAATACATAGAGTCTGACTCAGAAAATGTTAGGTGATGGTTATTGCTGTTGTTAGACATGTCAGAGGCAGATAATCTTCTCATCTGTGTATTATATTATGAAGACTAATGATATTATTTTCTATAGCCAGAGATCTTGATGATATTATTTGTCTAACTAGCTATAATATGATCTTTAGTGTCCTCTAGTGGAAGAAAATTAGATGTGCTCTTTTCATAAACCTACTTCTTTTGGAATTATTTGATCATTTAACCTAGTAAAATTACTCCTAAATAAATAACCAAAGGCAAGATCCATGTATATAAATGGCCTTAAGAAATTGTTAAAATTTACATGGAACTTTAAATCTTAAGTATTCTTTCAAGAGAAGACTTTTTTGGCCATGTAATTTATAATATTAAATAATATAGTACATATACTCTACAGTGACATAGAAATGTTAGACATACATTACTTTTGTTTTAAGCCAGTGTACTCAGTAGTGGGAGTACCTTGAAGTTTTTCATTTTAAGCTACAGAATAACATTAGCACCCAGTTATCTGCACATAGATGGCATTTTTTGGTCATCCTCAGAAAATGCTTTAGTCAGTATGTATATGCTACCTGGAGTAGAGTGTCTCAAATTTTGTAGAGGAGCATGGGACAGCTCCTTTACTGTCCCATTTCTTAACACTCTCTGATTCAGTGATGTATATGTGTGTGTGTGTGTGTGTGTGTGTGTGTGTGTGTGTGTGTGAGTGTGTGAGACAGAAGACGTAATAGACGTTGGCTGAGTGAGTTCTGTGTGCTTGGTGCTGCCTTCCTTCAGGGTTGGCAAGAATATAAATCACTGGCAGTAGTACAGTTTAAGAAATGCTGAAATACTGAGGTGTGTATAGGGGCTGTCGTAAGATCACAGCGGGATCAGCTGGAGAGACTGTTGAGGAGAACTTTGAGGCAAAGTGTGAGTAGAATTTTGATGAATGAGTTGGTGTTTTTCAGCAGAGAAGGAAGCATACAGAGTATCAAACAGGGAGCAGCATTTTCAAGAGCACAGAGCATGGGGGAGGGGGAAGGTGGAGTGGGTGTTGCGGTAGCTGCAGGTAGTTCAGGATGGGGGTCAGGGAGGGTTATGGGAGAAGTTAGAAAGGAATGTAATATGTGTGACAGCCTCCCCAAAAAAAAGAAAAAGAAAAAAGTAAACCTAAATTACTTGACTAAGAAGCAGGAGAACTAGGTTCCTTTCTCAATTATGTTGCTAAATAGCTCTGTGGACCCCAGTTAAGTTGTTTGACTTAAAATCATTTTTAGAAAGCTTTCCAAGCGGAGCTGAGTAATTATAACATATTGGTATATAGCATGGAGAGCAATGAAGTTTTTGGAGTAATATGGTAATATCTGTTTTATTTTATCTTTAAATTATTTTTAAAATTTATTTATTATTTTTGGCTGTGTTGGGTCTTTGTTGCTGCGTGCAGGCTTTCTCTAGTTGCGGCGAGTGGGGACTAACTACTCTTCATTGCGATGAGCAGGCTTCTCATTGCAGTGGCTTCTCTTGTTGCTGAGCAGGGACTCTAGGCACACGGGCTTCAGTAGTTATGGCTCACGGGCTCTAGAGCTCAGGCTCAGTAGTTGTGGCACATGGGCTTAGTTGCTCCGCAGCATGTGGGATCTTCCCAGACCGGGGCACGAACCCGTGTCCCCTGCATCGGCAGGCGGACTCTCAACCACTGCACCACCAGGGAAGCCCAATGTACATTCTTTAAAGAGTAAGGAAATACATATTCTGGCATTCAGCCTACAACAAATAGGGAAACCCCTTAGCATAAATATAAAGTATATTTATTTTATGTGTGTAAACATATTCCAATAAGCAAACAATTTATACTGTTTTGATATCAAGATGGGAAACAGGAAATTGGGCCACATGGAATGTCCCCAAGAGAATGTTCTATAATTTTTCAAAAAAAAGAAGAAAAGCACACTTCGTGACAGTTTCATGCATTTCACAGAGCTAGGCTTGGGGTAGAAGCTAAAATAATATGAGGGATTTACTTACTTTTTAATCTAAGTAATGGTTATCCTCAAATTGTGCCCATTATGCAGGTGTACAAGGAGGCACTAGCTTCTGTGGCTTTCCAGTCTCAACAGTGCTTTTGTGGCCTCCATGAGATGGGTTAGATGATTATCTGTCATGATCTTGATCCTTGGACATCAGTTTCTAGATCAGTCCCTTGGGCTTTTCCTTCCCTTAAATTTTACCACAAAATCTTTATCACTATCACTGTAACAGATTTAGAAAATGGTTTCTGGCCAAATAAGTTAAAAATTGCTGATGTAGAGAGCTTCCACTTTTTCAGATACTTAAGTATGCTACTTCCTGGTTTTGTAGAAAAGATTAAATGAAGATAGTTTATTCTAAGGGTAAAGCAGTGTATTATTTACTTAAAATTTTATTAAAACAAGGAGAAATATGGCCTTTTCAGAATTCCCCATGTTTCCTTAGTCCAGAGTTTCACTGTGTACAGAAAGCATCCTTTCCGCTTTGCTACTTTCAACTACTATCAGTGATTCTACTACTGTTCTTTGAAGCTACTTGATGAGTTTTTAAAAATTAAGATTACAAGGCAAACGATTTAAAGGTATACATACCCCTTAGCCATTTGCAGCTATCCATATAAATCTGGATTTGGGCAGTAGACCAACAAAATAAAATACAGAAATAATTTTGGCAGTTGAGGTCATGTGTCTCCAGGGTTATGCATAATCCTGAATTTCAAGTTGTTATTTATCAAAACTATTAGCTAGTTGTTTTTTGTTTTGTTTTTGTTTTTTAATTTATTTTTGGCTGCGTTTGGCTTCGTTTCTGTGCGAGGGCTTTCTCTAGTTGTGGCAAGAGGGGGCCATTCTTCATCGCGGTGTGCAGGCCTCTCTTATTGCGGCCTCTCTTATTGTGGAGCACAGGCTCCAGACGCACAGGCTCAGTAATTGTGGCTCACAGGCCCAGTTGCTCGGCAGCATGTGGGATCTTCCCAGACCAGGGCTCGAACCTGTGTCCCCTGCATTGGCAGGCAGATTCTCAAGCACTGTGCCACCAGGGAAGCCCTAGCTAGTTGTTTTTATTGATCCTTTACAAAGTAAGTGTCATACATTTGTACTTAGTTTTTACTATAAATCTGGTTTTTTCCTATCATGAGATTTGTTTACAGAAGGATTCCACTGCAGGAAACTCATATTAGTAAAAATAAAACTTTTTTATGATACTTATTTCACTGTGCCATAGAGAATTTTGGCCTCAGTCGTTCTTTTTTTTTTTTTTGCGGTACGCGGGCCTCTCACTGTTGTGGCCTCTCCCGTTGCGGAGCACAGGCTCTGGACGCGCAGGCTCAGCGGCCATGGCTCATGGGCCCAACCGCTCCGTGGCATGAGGGATCCTCCTGGACCGGGGCACAAACCCGTGTTCCCTGCATCGGCAGGCGGACTCTCAACCACTGCGCCACCAGGGAAGCCCCTCAGTCCTTCTTTTATTTGTATATTAAACACTATAAATTGCTTTCTGGAGAGAATTTTGGTTCTGCTGGCAGTATTTCCTCGGCAGGCCCCATTCTGCAGAAAGGAAGTGTGGAGGAAGTGGGTAGTAAGGAAGCCTGTCTTACCACATATCCTTGTTGAACTCCTCAGCTGGAACTAAATAAAAATAGAAGGTAAATACAGGTATCCCCTGCTTTGTTGAAAGTTCACGTCACACCACTTTGCTTTTACAAAAGACCTACATTAGTACCTGTTTTCACTAACTGAAAAAAAATCTGAAGAGAATTTTTGCTTTTATGAAAAAAGATAATTGCTTCTTCACTTTATGTCATTTTGGCATATAGAAGGGTTCATAGAAACACTCTACTTTCGGGTAGTGGGGGAAACCTGTGTAGATAACATTGAGGAAAGTAAAATACAAGATATATGTGAATAACATTGTTTTAGTTAGACATATTAGTTGAATTCCTATCTTATTGCAATAACTTTTTTCTTTTTTAAACTTTATTGAATAAAAATTTATTTAAGTATACAGTCCAAAGACTTTTAATATATATATATACATTGAGATTTTTTTAATTAAAAATATATTTTTATACAGCAGGTTCTTATTAGTTATCCATTTTATACATATTAGTGTATATATGTCAATCCCAATCTCCCAATTCATCCCACCACCACCCTCACTACCCCGCCATTTACCCTCCTTGGTGTCCATACGTTTGTTCTCTACATCTGTGTCTCAGTTTCTGCCCTGCAAACCGGTTCATCTGTACCATTTTTCTAGGTGCTACATATATGCATTAATATGCATTATTTGCTTTTCTGACTTACTTCATTCTGTATGACAGTCTCTAGATCCATCCACGTCTCAACAAATGACCCAATTTCATTCCTTTTTATGGCTGAGTAATATTCCATTGTATATATATACCATATCTTCTTTATCCATTCGTCTGTCGTTGGGCATTTAGGTTGCTTCCATGACCTGGCTGTTGTAGAGAGTGCTGCACTGAACATTGGGGTGCATGTGTCTTTTTGAATTATGGTTTTCTCTGGGTAAATGCCCAGTAGTGGGATTGCTGGGTCATATGGTAATTCTATTTTTAGTTTTTTTTTTTTTTTTTTTTTCCTTGCGTTATGCGGGCCTCTCACTGTTGTGGCCTCTCCCATTTGCGGAGCACAGGCTCCGGACGCGCAGGCTCAGCGTCCATTGCTCACGGGCCCAGCCGCTCCGCGGCATGTGGGATCTTCCCGAAACGGGGCACGAACCCGCGTCTCCTGCATCGGCAGGCGGACTCTCAAGCACTGCGCCACCAGGGAAGCCCCTATTTTTAGTTTTTTAAGGAACCTCCATACTGTTCTCCATAGTGGCTATATCCATTTACATTCCCACAAACAGTGCAAGAGGGTTCCCTTTTCTCCACGTTTGTTGTTTGTAGATTTTCTGATGATGCCCATTCTAACTGGTGTGAGGTGATATCTCATTGTAGTTTTGATTTGCATTTCTCTAATAATTAGTGATGTTGAGCAGCTTTTCATGTGCTTCTTGGCCATCTGTATGTCTTCTTTGGAGAAATGTCTGTTTAGGTCTTCTGCCCATTTTTTGATTGTGTTGTTTGTTTTTTTAATATTGAGCTGCATGAGCTGTTTATATATTTTGGAGATTAACCCTTTGTCCGTTGATTCGTTTGCAAATATTCCCTCCCATTCTTAGGATTGTCTTTTCGTCTTGTTTATAGCTTCCTTGGCTTTGCAAAAGCTTTGAAGTTTCATTAGGTCCCATTTGTTTATTTTTGTTCTTATTTCCATTACTCTAGGAGGTGGATCAAAAAAGATCTTGCTGTGATTTATGTCAAAGAGTGTTCTTCCTATGTTTTCCTCTAAGAGTTTGATAGTGTTCAGTCTTACATTTAGGTCTCTAATCCATTTTGAGTTTGTTTCTGTGTATGGTGTTAGGGAGTGTTTTAATTTCATTCTTTCACATGTAGCTGTCCAGTTTTCCCAGCAACACTTACAGAAGAGACTGTCTTTTCTCCATTGTATATCCTTGCCTCCTTTGTCATAGACTAGTTGACCATAGGTGCGTGGGTTTATCTCTGGGCTTTCTATCCTGTTCCATTGATCTATATTTCTGTTTTTGTGCCAGTACCATACTGTCTTGATTACTGTAGCTTTGTAGTATAGTCTGAAGTCAAGAAGACTGATTCCTCCAGCTCCGTTTTTTTGCCTCAAGACTGCTTTGGCTGTTCGGGGTCTTTTGTGTTTCCATACAAATTTTAAGATTTTTTTGTTCTAGTTCCGTAAAAAATGCCATTGATAATTTGATAGGGATTGCATTGAATCTGTAGATTGCTTTGGGTAGTATAGTCATTTTCACGATATTGATTCTTCCAGTCCAAGAACATGGTATATTTGTGTCATCTTTGATTTCTTTCATCCATGTTTTATAGTTTTCTGCATACAGGTCTTTTGTCTCCCTAGGTAGATTTATTCCTAGGTATTTTATTCTATTTGTTGCAGTGGTAGATGGCAGTGTTTCCTTAATCTCTCTTTCACATTTTTTATCATTAGTGTATAGGTATGCAAGAGATTTCTGTGTATTAATTTTGTATCCTGCAACTTTACCTAATTCATTGATTAGCTTTAGTAGTTTTCTGGTGGCATCTTTAGGATTCTCTATGTATACTATCGTGTCATCTGCAAACAGTGACAGTTTTACTTCTTCTTTTCTAATTTGTATTCCTTTTATTTCTTTTTCTTCTCTGATTGCTGTGGCTAGGACTTCCAAAACTATGTTGAGTAATAGTGGTGAGAGTGGACATCCTTGTCTTGTTCCTGATCTTAGAGGAAATGGTTTCAGTTTTTCACCATTGAGAATGGTGTTTGCTGTGGGTTTGCCGTATGTGGTCTTTATTATGTTGAGGTAGGTTCCCTCTGTGCCCACTTTCTGGAGAGTTTCTGTCATAACTGGGTGTTGAATTTTGTTGAAAGCTTTTTCTCCATCTATTGAGATGATCATTTGGTTTTTATTCTTCAATTTGTTAATATGGTGTATCCTATTCATTGATTTGCGTATACTGAAGAATCCTTGCATCCCTGGGATAAATCCCACTTGGTCATGGTTTATGATCCTTTTAATGTGTTGTTGGATTCTGTTTGCTAGTATTTTGTTGAGGATTTTTGCATCTGTATTCATCAGTGATATTGGTCTGTAATTTTCTTTTTTTGTAGTATTTTTGTCTGGTTTGGGTATCAGGGTGATGGTGGCCTCATAGAATGAGTTTGGGAGTGTTCCTTCCTCTGTCATTTTTTGGAAGAGTTTGAGAATGATGGGTGTTAGCTCTTCTCTAAATGTTTGATAGAATTCGCCTGTGAAGCCATCTGGTCCTGGTCTTTTGTTTGTTGGAAGATTTCAAATCACAGTTTCAATTTCAGTGCTTATGATTGGTCTGTTCATATTCTTCCTGGTTCAGTCTTGGAAGGTTATACCTTTCTAAGACTTTGTCCATTTCTTCCAGGATGTCCATTTTATTGGCATAGAGTTGCTTGTAGTAGTCTCCTAGGATGCTTTGTATTTCTGCGGTGTCTGTTGTAACTTCTCCTTTTTCATTTCAGTTTTACTGATTTGAGTCCTCTCACTCATTTTCTAGATGAGTCTGGCTAATGGTTTATCCATTTTGTTTATCTTCTCAAAGAAACAGCTTTTGGTTTTATTAATCTTTGCTCTTGTTTTCTTTGTTTCTATTTCATTTATTTCTGCTCTGATCTTTATGATTTCTCTCCTTCTGCTCACATTGGGTTTTGTTTGTTCTTCTTTCTCTAGTTCCTTTAGGTGTAAGGTTAGATTGTTTATTTGACATTGTTCTTGTTTCCTGAGGTAGGCTTGTATGGCTATAAACTTCCCTCTTAGAACTGCTTTTGCTGCATCCCATAGGTTTAGGATTGTCATGTTATCATTGTCATTTGTCTCTAGGTATTTTTTGATATCCCCTTTGACTTCTTCAGTGATCTCTTGGTTATTTCGTAATGTATTGTGTAGCCTCCATGTGTTTCTCTTTTTTTCGGTTTTTTCCCTGTAATTCATTTCTAATCTCATACTGTTGTGGTCAGATAAGATGCTTGATAAGATTTCAATTATCTTAAATTTACTGAGGCTTGATTTGTGACCCAAGATGTGATCTATCCTGGAGAATATTCCCTGGGCACTTGAGAAGAAAGTGTAATCTGCTGTTTTTGAATGGAATGTCCTATAAGTATCAAGTAAATCTCTCTGGTCTACTGTGTCATTTAAAGCTTGTGTTTCCTTATTAATTATCTGTTTGGATGATCTGTCCATTGGTGTAAGTGAGGTGTTAAAGTCCCCCACTATTATTGTGTTACCGTCGTTTTCATCTTTTATAGCTGTTAGCAGTTGCCTTATGTATTGTGGTGCTCCTATGTTGGGTGCATATATGTTTATAATTGTTATATCTTCTTCTTGGATTGATCCCTTGCTCATTACATAGTGTCCTTCCTTGTCTCTTGTAACATTGTTTATTTTTAAGTCTATTTTATCTGATATGAGTGTTGCTACTCCAGCTTTCTTTTGATTTCCATTTGCATGGAATATCTTTTTCCATCCCCTCACTTTCAGTCTGTATGTGTCCCTAGGTCTGAAGTGGGTCTCTTGTAGACAGCATATATATGGGTCTTGTTTTTGTATCCATTCAGTGAGCCTGTGTCTTTTGGTTGGAGCAATGAATCCATTCACGTTTAAGGTAATTATCGATATGTACGTTCCTGTGACCATTTTCTTTATTGTAATGGGTTTGTTTTTCTTTTCTGGTACGCGGGCCTCTCACTGTTGTGGCCTCTCCCGTTGTGGAGCACAGGCTCCGGACGCGCAGGCTCAGCGGCCATGGCTCACGGGCCCAGCCGCTCCGCGGCATGTGGGATCTTCCCAGACCGGGGCACGAACCCATGTACCCTGCATCGGCAGGCGGACTCTCAACCACTGCACCACCTGGGAAGCCCATTGGATTTGTTTTTATAGGTCCTTTTCTTCTCTTGTGTTTCCCACTTAGAGAGTTCCTTTAGCATTTGTTGTAGAGCTGGTTTGGTGGTGTTGAATTCTCTTAGCTTTTGCTTGTCTGTAAAGCTTTTGATTTCTCCATTGAATCTGAATGAGATCCTTGCCAGGTAGAGTAATCTTTTTGTAGGTTCTTCCCTTTTATCACTTTAAATATGTCATGCCACTCCCTTCTGGCTTGTAGAGTTTCTGCTGAGAAATCAGCTGTTAACCTTATGGGAGTTCCCTTGTATGTTACTTGTCATTTTTCCCTTGCTGCTTTCAATAAGTTTTCTTTGTCTTTAATTTTTGTCCATTTGATTACTCTGTGTCTCGGCGTGTTTTTCCTTGGGTTTACGCTGCCTGGGATTCTCTGTGCTTCCTGGACTTGGGTGGCTGTTTCCTTTCCCATGTTAGGGAAGTTTTTCACTATAATCTCTTGAAGTTTTTTCTCAGGTCCTTTCTCTGTCTCTCTTCTCCTTCTGGGACCCCTGTAATGTGAATGTTGTTGTGTTTAATGTTGTCCCAGACGTCTCTTAGGCTGTCTTCATTTCTTTTCACTCTTTTTTCTTTATTCTCTTCCTCAGCAGTGAATTCCACCATTCTGTCTTCCAGGTCACTTATCCGTTCTTCTGACTCAATTATTCTGCTATTGATTCCTTCTAGTGTAGTTTTCATTTCAGTTATTGTATTGTTCATCTCTGTTTGTTTGTTCTTTAATTCTTCTAGGTCTTTGTTAAACATTTCTTGCATCTTCTCTATCTTTGGCTCCATTCTTTTTCCAAGGTCCTGGATCATCTTCACTATCATTCTGAATTCTCTTTCTGGAAGATTGCCTATCTCCACTTCATTTAGTTGTTTTTTGGGGGGGTTTATCTTGTTCCTTCATGTGGTACATAGCCCTCTACCTTTTCATCTTGTCTCTTTTTCTGTGAATGTGTCACAGTGAGTTTAAATATGTACACTCTATCGTCCCACAGAGTTCCTTCAGCTGCTAACATATACTTTTTTTTAAGACTTTAATATTGAAAAGTAATTGAGGTATAAACTGATATATCTCCTGTTTTCTTTTGTAAAGTTAGGAGTACCATTTTGAAATAGGTGTCTGGGTTTTACAAGAGTAAAATGCCCCCATCTTTCTCCCCTTTTGTAAAACTCTTTTGGTTTACATTTCCCAAAATGAACAGCCACCCAGGAATTGTACATTCTAGAGGTGTTTAGAACATTGTATTTCTACTTTTATCATGTGCAGAATATGATCTTAATAATGGTCCATCATATATTTGAGAAAAACTCTAATGCTGGAACTTTATGTGGTTTGGATTTCAGTCATTTCTGCCTTTTCCCTTTATCCATGTAATTAACATCTTTCTATTTTTAATAGTTGAGTTCAGAACAGATTCTCACCAAATTCATGGTTGAGTAACTCCTTGAATAGATGACTCAGAGTTATATCTTGTAAGAGACAGATAATTTGGTTTCATTTTAACCTATTGTTGGCTCTTATGTAAGATAGTTTTGAAGCACCTGTTCTTCTTTTAGGACATTTTAACACCTCAGAAGATAAATATTATAAAGATCATTGAATTGGTCACCTGTAATCTTTATTAATATCTAATTAATAAGCTAAATGAATTATAGTACTTCAGTATTGATTAAGAATGACGTGGAGTTGTTTTAAATGTAAGTCCCTAGGAAATTAATGACACTTCAATTATTTACCAAACTCATCCTAATGAAGAGTGAGAAGGGAGACAAGTAGTTCTTACAGGAGTTGGCTTTATTATAATTTCCTGCT
>NW_006785059.1:512006-517898 GCF_000442215.2 Lipotes vexillifer
CTGCTGATAGTTGTTGATAATACATCAAATATAGTGTTGAGTTTAAATTTGGTATTCAACTGGGCAGGCTGCCTTAATAAATTTATTACACTTATGAGAACTGTAAATTCTTTGGGAAATATATTACCAAAACCCCATTAATTTGTAAATGCTTAATGTAGTCAAGATTGATTTTTAACTAATATATTTGCCTATTTAAGAACAATTTACATGAGTCAAACATCCTCAATTAATGGTATGCTCCTTATTTTCTTTATCCACCTGACAGATGAGATTTTGGGCCATAAGATTGTATTAAATTGGCAAGAATTCAAAGAAATTAGAAGCTGCTTGGATTTCTGTTTGTATGTGAAAAAAGATAATAAAAATGTGCTAGTAAAATGTGTAAAAGATCAAGGAAATAATGACTTTCCCATTAACCCACGTTGGTGTGGTGCCCTGTCTGGGCCTCTGGTCATCCACTAGTTGAGAAGGTCAACTTTCTTGATTTATAGGAAGATGGCCTCATTAAAGCCAACCTGACCTATATTATTGCCAAAGGCAGCTTGTATCTTTAGTCTTCAAATTTGTTATTAGTTAAAGGTTGAGCCCAGCAGCAGAATTTGACTTGGCTGCTATAATCCTTCCAAGGTTCTGCTTGGATCCCTTTCTTAAAATATCACATGGTTATTAATTTAAGCACACCAAAGAAAAAATGTTGAATCAATAATGACTTTCATTTAGCTATTTTGTTATTAATGTTGATTCAGATGAACACATTAATACTTGTCCTAATTATTTTATGCCTAGATTGGAACATTCTTTATGTGCATTTGGAGCCTGGGTCAGCTCTTAGTGCATTTTAACTATTGAGTTTCTAACAGAAACTGGAAATTCTTTGGAAACAAATTAGAATACTTATATATTTATTAGTAACAAAATCAGTGTCTAATTTCTGATTATCACTGGTGACAGTGCAGCTGAAATATGCTGGTTCTGTAGCAGTCTTGATAGCTTGTCACCCAAGTCAGTGTTACCACTGTTATATGATTGGATCTTAAGGGCACATATTAAAAACTACATAGCCCCAGGAGCCATTGTGGTATCATGTAGAGAGCGCTGGACTTCAGTTATTAGCTCTGCTTCCTCTGCTTACTACTTGTGTGATCTCAACCGCTCATGTATCTCACTAAACCTGGGGCCTCAGTTTCTTCCTTTGTAAAGTGAAACTAGATATACCTACAGGGTTATTATAATTATTAAATGAGGACTTACAGAGGGACACTTAAAATCCCAGATATTATGCTGCATAGTCTAAGGTCATTCAATAAATTTTGAAGGGTCCAAAGGGCTGCTATACAGTGGATGTTGACTACCCTTTTTGTGTTTGGTAGATTAAGCAAGATAAAACGATTAAAAACTACCAAACAAGTAAAGGATTTAGATTAACAATAGTGAAGAAATTCCAGATTTAGTTATTAAGTGATGGATTTGGGTTGTTAAAAGCTGTAGAGTTTACTTCTATGGAAGTGCTTTTTAAAAACACATCTGTTTGGACATAGACTTACAGACATAGAAAACAAACTTATGGTTACCAGAGGGGGTAACAGGGGGTACGGGGGGAAGAGATAAATTAGGAGTTTGGGATTAACATGTACACACTACTATATATAAAATAGATAAATAACAAGGACCTACTGTTTAGCACAGGGAACTATATTCAGCATCTTCTAATAACCTATAATGGAAAAGAATCTGAAAGAGAGTATATATATGTATATATTTATAACTGAATCACTTTGCTGTACACCTGAGACTAACACAACACTGTAAATTAACTATACTTCACTTTTTAAAAAAATGGTTTAAAAAAATCTGTTTAGATTCTTTTTGGAATGACTGAATGACTTTATAGATAGTTGTGTAAGAAACGCAGAAGAACTCACAATTAAGAGGATAATAATTAAAGCAAGTCCATTTATCCAGAGCTGCACCATTCTAATTTGGTAGCCGGTAGCCACATGTGGCTATTGAGCACTTGAAATACAACTGCTCCCAACTGAGATGTGCTATAAGTATAAAACACACTGGATCTCAAAGACTTAGTACAAAAAGAGAATGTAACATATTTCATTAATACTTTTTAATGTGACTGTATGTTGAAATAATAATACTTTGGATATATTGGATTGCATAAAATATGTTAAAATAAATTTCACCTGTTTCTTTTTACTTTTTAATGTGGCTACTGAAAACATTTTAATTGTATATGTGGTTTGCGTTATATTTCTGTTGGATGATGCTGAACTAAATCCTTATTGAATGATTCTGTGAAAGCTGACTCTTAAATTTGACCTCTAAATCTCAGATATTAAGGATGAGATTGTTGCTCCAATGCTAAGAATGTCAGAAAGCATTCCTTTCCTCAGTCACATTTGTAAATACCCAACTTATTTTTGACCCCATGGTCAAGTTAGCTTGCTACAGAGTCGTGGCACTCTGAAAGTGGCATCTGACTTTTAAAATGTAGCATGAAAAATTCTCCTATTCCAAGAACAACTAATAGTAAAATGAATAATAAATACTTTTCAGGAAAATTCCTTTTAAAACACAAAAGGAAACGGCTTTCCTAACTCTCCCTCATTTGAGGGGCAGACTGGAAAGGTAGACCCTGGAGGACATAGTTGTTCTACTGTTGTTGGACAGCTCGAACTTCTTAGGAAACTGGTAGGAGTAGTAGTTCTCATGCCATATAGTGGGCTGATTCAATTGAAGTGTGTTTCTCCAATTTTGATCAGAAGATCAAATATTACTTTCCATATTACTAGTGCCCCTTTTAAAAGAAAATAAACTGATGAAATATAGGCACATAGTTAAATATAGGGGCACTAAACATAGAAGTAGATTACTTTTTAAATCTTTAAAAATTTCCCTGCAAAATTACAAAATGAAAAAGTACAAGGAAGAGTGGAGGAGTTACCAGTCACTATAGATAAAGTAGAACTTCAAAACAGCCATGGTAACTGTGGGTCAGGTGACTCAAAGGAATGTTCTGAGCTAGTATCTATAAGCAGCCAGATAATCACAATTTCAAATCTTATTATTATCACCTACTTTCGAATTCCTTCCTAGTCTGTTTCATGAGCTGATTTGTAGGAAAATACTATTTTTAGTTTGCTATATCAGCAAGGAGTTAATAGCAGTTAATACATACATCTTTAATTCACATTCACATCTAAAACAAACATTTTGAGCTTAACATTCTTGGAATCTATAGTTTGAATGCATATATGGTGCATTCATGTTTTGTAAACTGTGATTTTCTATTTGGGCTGTTTAATACACCCATATAATTGATACTTGAATTATGGAAAATGGTGCCGCAGCTATCCTAGATGTAGGCCATCTTTTGCATCATTGCCCTTATAAGTTCAAATACATTTTTATGTTGTTAGTTTTGTGCTATTCAGTCAGTGTTCGGATTTTAGTCCCTGAAATGTCAGATCTGGTGATATTTAAATTGTTTTAATCTTTGAAGGCAGGGTCCCCAGCAATCCTTCCTTCATTTTGAGGGTGGGTAAAGTGATAAGAGACTAGACCAGGAGCATGTTCAGCTATATACCAAGCAGACATGTGCGTGTCAAAGAGAGGGGACTTTAGAGCGTCCGTTTCTACTTATGATTTTTCAGTATAACAAATGTGGCACATGACAAATGGTGAATATGGGGATTGAAACACTGTAGTTACATGAAAGGGGCAAAATTTAAAATAAACTGAAAACAGGAGAAAAGACCAGTTTTTGTTGTGGCAAACACTAAATCTCTCTTTACTTCTTGACTCCAGTGTCAGAGCACTGAATTAAAATCAGACATTTAGCAGAATAGGAAGAAATGGAAAGAGAGAAACTAAGGTGAAAACAGAAGATATGAAAAGGGTGACTTCCAGTAAAACGAGAAGCTGGAGATAAACATTAAAATGAGTACTAAAACTCCTAAGCTTTTCATAGCATCAGAAGGCAGAACAATCTTAAAGGGAGAGAAAAAACTGTGCAGGCATCTGATTTATGTCGTCTGGCTTTTCAGCCTGGTCCTCCAGCGCACTCGTCAAAAGCCTTCCCCATAGTTATGACTTCCCAGTGCAAAAGCCACACCTATTCACACCTCTCATCCTCTGGAGGTGGAGACCATGTTTCATGTGTCTCTCATTTCTTCCTTCACAATGAACACTGAAGCACCTTAACCCCCTCAGCCCCACAGTGCTGCACTCCACACAGTCCTTTCACATCCATTCTCTCATTTGAATCTGGCTGCTGCCCTCTGAAGTTGTAGACTGTGTAGGTCGTGCATGACCTATCACGTCCCCCATTTCATTTGCCATAAGGAAGGCATTTTGTAGAGGTTAGCAGTCAGCCGGCAAGTAGTAGTGACAGGGGCTGGACTGGCACCAAGTTTTCCAACTCCAGATCCTATGGGATTTTCATCACTGCCATTTACAAACACACAGTGTTCTCTTTAAAACAACTGCAAAAACAAACAAATCAAACCTTCTTTGACCCTGCTATTCCTTTCTTATTACCAGGATCATGTCTAAACACACCATGGCATCGTGGAAGGACTGACTTTGGAGTTAGACAGGCCAGGGCTCAAAACCTACCCCTTGTAATAGCTATGTGATCTTGAACAAGTTTCAAAGTCTCAGTTTCCTCATCTGTAAAATACGTACCTCATAGGCTTGTTGGGACATTGAAAGACAATGACCATATTAAGTACTTAGACCAGTGAGAGATAGGATAAATCTAAATTTATTATATAATTGTCTGCATCCTGACTTTGAACCTGACCTCTCCACAGAATTTGATCTTAGAACATTTATGGTCTTTTCTGGTTGAATCTTACAGCCTTTTCTCAGCCTTCTCCAACTACCTATGCCTTAATTCCCCTTATTTTCTTGACTTTCTTAATATTGTATTATTGATTCTTCCTTTTCTGGTGGCTTCTCTTTTGTCATATTTACTGACTTCTTTTCCTCACCTATACCTTGTGTAAATTTTCTAAGGTTCCTTCTGCAGCCATTGCTCTTGTTGACAAGACTAAGTTGAATTAGCAAATCAGAGAGGAGATAATGTTATCTCTTCTGCTTTGTGCAATATATCCTTAACCTTGTTCTTTACCTGTCTCCCTTCTATTTCCAAATATTAAAAATGTCACATTGGATTTTATTCATTGGCAAGCAGGTAAAACTCCAGCACTGTTAACACAGGAAGGCTTTAATTATCTCGTTCCATGTAGACATGGCAAGTGATACCTATGCCTAAACTATTTTTGTGTGATGGTGATGATGATGATGATGATGAGCATGACGATGAGGATATTAACACTTTTATTTTCCAAATAGTACTGTGTAACTTACACAGTAGTCTTACCTACATTATCTGAATTTGTTCTTGAAAATAACACTGTGGGTAGTGTCCTGAATTATCCAACACATTTTATAGATGATGTAAAAAAAATTCTGACTTTGACATTGGGAGTAGTGCCTTTTCTGTTTAACCATACTATTTTTTTGCCCCCATTCCATGTAACTTCCCTGATGTGTGTCTATAAATGCTAGATTTTAGGCTAAAGAATAAACATCATATTCTTAGGCAATTTAGGGAAAACTAAGAAAAAGAAGTAAAATTCAAGACAGCAAATTGAGTTACTTATTAGCTGATCAAGAAAGAGTTATAGGGCTTCCCTGGTGGCACAGTGGTTGAGAGTCCGCCTGCCGATGCAGGGGACGCGGGTTCGTGCCCCGGCCCGGGAGGATCCCACATGCCACGGAGCGGCTGGGCCTGTGAGCCATGGCCGCTGAGCCTGCGCGTCCGGAGCCTGTGCTCTGCAACTGGAGAGGCCACAACAGTGAGAGGCCCGC
>NW_006785059.1:517931-585274 GCF_000442215.2 Lipotes vexillifer
GGATCCCACATGCCACGGAGCGGCTGGGCCTGTGAGCCATGGCCGCTGAGCCTGCGCGTCCGTCCGGAGCGCTCTGCAACTGGAGAGGCCACAACAGTGAGAGGCCCGCATACTGCCAAAAAAAAAAAAAAAGTTATAAATTTTGAAACCTGTTTACAAGAGTTTGAGGAAAGTATTTGTGCTATTTACATTTCTTATTAATAAGAGCTGACTCTAATGTATATAGATTTAAGCTGGCAAGAAATATGAGCAAGTTATATTGTCAAAGATTTTAAAGGGCAAAAAGTTAAGCTTAGCTTGAATGGGGGATTTCATCTCTATAGTTAGAGAAGTCTTCATGTTACCATAGATCACATCCATTCATTCATCATTCACTCTGATTGTCTTTTGATCCTGCCTAACAAAATGTTATGTGTTTGTTTTGCAGATCTAAAGCGGGAAGCCAGCATCTGTCATATGCTGAAACATCCCCACATTGTAGAGTTATTGGAGACATATAGCTCAGATGGAATGCTTTACATGGTTTTTGAATTGTGAGTGTACATTCTCTTTTCCGAAGGGGCTGAAGTGGTTTTTTTTGTTTGTTTTAGGGTTAAAGTTTTAAGCAATGTTGATGTTAGATAATGCTGACGCTTTTCTCTTAAAATTTAAAAATACTTGTGAACTCATCTGTTTAGAAAGACCTAAAGTAATGAGAATAAAAGGAATATCTCATCTTAAGGTTCACAATGGCTAAGGAAGCAAAAGTTGGGCATATTCAGTTACCCTCACAGTTTTAGCCTACTTCAGAGAAGAGGAAAAAGAGTTCAGAGGAATAGGACGTCCCAAAATATAAAGTTCTGACTACAAGAGTCTTAGTGAAAAGGAATGGGATGGGAGTAGAGGCCTCCATGTAGCCAGCCTCTCTAGCAACTAAAAACAAGTAATAACAGACATAACTTCCTCTTTTGATATAATCACCATATTGGCATATGAAGGAAATTCTGTAGACAACCATATATCTTGATTTTAGTAAGCCACTCGACATGTTTCTCACAAAATTTTTGTCAATAAGATGGAGGAATGTGAGCTAAGGATAGTATAATTGGGTAGTTTCATAGCTGGTTAGATGATTGTGTCCAAAGAGATTGTATAAAGCCTTATGGGATGGCATACTATTCTGTTCAAAATTGTAATCAATGACTTTGATTAGGGTCTCTCACAAGGTGGTAATCAAGGCATTGGCCAGGGCTGAAGTCATTTTAAGGCTCTGCTGGGGATGGATCTGCTTCCAAGCTTACTCACATGGTTGTTGGAAGCACACTATCAGACTGAGGGCCTTAGTTCCTCATGTGCTGTTGGCCCAAGACCTCCCTAGGTTCCTTGTCACTGGGCTTCTCTGTAGAGCAGCTCCATGGCAGCTGGCTTCATCAGGGCCAGCAAGCAAGAGCACAAGAGTAGGAACAAGACAGACGTCAGTCTTGTAACCTAATCTCTGAAATCACACACCAGCACTTCTGCCATATTCTCTTAGTTAGAAATAAGTCAGTAGATCCAGTCCACACACAAGGGGAAGGGATTACACAAGGATGTGAAGACCTGGACGTGGTGATTACTGGGAGCCTTGTTAGAAGCTGCCCCCTACAGAGGGCTAGCTTAATACATTGAATATCTAGACCAAATTTTAAAATATTTTACAAGTTTGTAGCAAAGGAGCTGAAACAAAGAAGGTGAAATTTAACACCAGTTCATGTAAACTCATTCATTCACATATATAAGTGCAAGATCACTATGAACTTAATTGTAACTGCTTATGTGAAAAAGATGTAAACAATTTAGTTAGTTGTTGCAACAGCTTTAAAAGCCTTGAATGGAACCTTCAGATAGCTTAATTAGAAGTGTATAGTATTCAGAACCAAGCCATAGGCCCAGTGTGCTGTGTATTGCTCATTCTCCCTGGAGTGTTCCTAGTAAGCAGGACACTGGCACACTTCCAGAAGGGGATAGCCAGAGTGGGAAAGAGCCTAGAAATTCTGTCATAGAGTCACAGCCTTCAAAATCTTTGTCAGCAATCCTGCTAAAAGATGTTTGAAAACTGTGTACCTCCACACATATCTTTCAGTTGATATATACAAAGTTTTATTGTAAGGATGTAATTTTTAGTGTTTTGTATATTTTTAAAAATATTTTTTCTTCAAAAATCTCGAGCTGTACCTTTATCTCATTCAATTTATGGAAAATGTCTGCTATGTGACCTAAATTGCAAAGCTAGTCATCATTGTCAAACTAGTCGGCCAAATCAGACTTGCTTTCTGTCAGAAAAAAACCTGACTTCATTTTTCAAATAAAATTAAAGTGTTAATAGACATCACTGTGACAGTCATCTTACTATTGATTTATAATTCTAAACTAGGTAAGGTTTTGCCGTGAATATATTGTCTGCATGAAGTAAGGTGGCTCTTCCCTTCCTTTCCAAAGCTGTTTTGCTCTCACAGATGGCTCCCTCCCTCAGTAGCTTTGCATTCCCCCATTGTCTTTTTGAAATTAGGCAGGCTTTTCAGGATGGGTGAGCATTTTGTCTTTTGAGATGGGTTCCTTCGAGTGGAGATACAGAAGAGAACTCAGCAGACCACAGACTTGTTTTCAGACAGACCAAATTATGGCAAATGTAGATATGGCTTAAGTGCCTTAAAAATATCCTAATACATGTATCCCCTGGAAGAGCTTTGAGTACTCCCAGAGATACCCAAGTCCCACTTTGAAGACCACTTGGCATGGAAGAGCTATTGAAAAGATGGGGAGACTTTAGTTACCCAAGAATCTATTGATTTTCTTTTACCTCTGTAAGAGTCCCCAGATCAGAAGCCCATGGCAGGTCATAATGGATGTCTTTAGTTCTTTGAAATATCGTCAAATGTAAGAGGATTATGTATTTATTCAGTGTAGGGTGAGGAGCTGTAACTGTAATCAACAGGTGGCAGGTATGAATGAAGTGGCTGTCCACAAATGTAGCGGCTGTCTCACAGAGTCTGCCGTTCCTCACTAGAAATGCTCAAGCTAAAGCTGGATCCATCCAAAGGTCCTGAAGAAAAGGTTTTAATTTTGGACTAGAGAGAGGCTCTAACGTCCCTTCCAATTTTAAGATATTATAATTATTTTCATTTCATTCTTTATTCAAGAAATCTGTTTCTGTCCTTTTTTTTTTTTTTTTTTTTTTTTGCGGTACATGGGCCTCTCACTGTTGTGGCCTCTCCCGTTGTGGAGCACAGGCTCCGGACGTGCAGGCTCAGCGGCCATGGCTCACGGGCCCAGCCGCTCCGCGGCATGTGGCATCTTCCCATACTGGGGCACGAACCCGTGTCCCCTGCATCGTCAGGTGGACTCTCAACCACTGCGCCACCAGGGAGGCCCTGTCCATATTTTTATTCACTGAGAAAACTAAAAACCAGATTTTGCCATATACTATGAAGTAATGAACACAGAAAGCCAAATTTTAAAATTTACCTAAATTTCACATTTGCTGTCTGTTTCAAAGGGGTCTAAGTGACAGTATAATAGAGAGAAGATGATCCTTGGTGTCATAAAACTTGGATTAGTATCCCACCTCTGTCACTTTTACTAATTATGTGACTTTGGCCATAATCTCTTAACTTTAAAATCTTCATAAGATTATGAAAACTAGATGACAGAACTGTGTGAATTCACCTTATAAGGTGGTGACTTGCTCTACAATGATAAGGTATTGTTTCCAGTGGATTTAACAGCTTAGTTTTAGTTTCTCAATGTTGAATTATATGGGATTTTTTATATAGCTAATTTTGTATGATTCAGTTGTGATTGGAATAATTCATTGATGGCTATATATTGAGAATAAGACCTCATTAAAGTTGCATATTTACCAGCCCCCTAATCTCACTGTTAACCCAAATCACTAGAACATGGCTTCCTAGTTTTTAACCTTTTATTTTGGAAATTTTCAAATAAAAGAAAATAGTATAATGAACTTCAGTGTACCTATCACTGAGCTTCAATAGTTATCAATACTTTGCCATTCTTGTTCTATCTATCCTTTACTGTTGTCTTTTTTTTCTTGGCAATTTCTAAAGCAATATCATTTCACCTATAAATACTCCTGTTTGTATTTATAAGGACTGTGTGTGTGTGTGTGTGTATAAAATACTATTGTCATATCTAGCAAATTCAACAATAACTCCTTAGTATCATGTCATAGTCAGTTAATGTTGCTTTCCCTGATTGAACATGAATTTTTAAAGGACATATTTCTCAATTTAGAATTGTTATATTAGCTCTAGGAATCTGGAAGTAGATTATAAATTCACAGTTAAAATAGTTATTTCTCAAAAGGGCTAGAAACAATATAGAAATATAAAATTGTTCTTTTGTATCATCCTTTTTTGTAAATTTACCTTGACAGTTGTCCTTGCCCTGTTTTTTGCATTCCCTTTGATTTCCTCAGTTTAAAACAAATGAACAAACCCAAACCATACATTACTGTAAGATTTAAAGTCCTGTAGATCAAAGAGCAAAGTAGTAAGTTTGTGCATGTCTCCACCTACTGGCTAGGTAAGAGATTGCTTACATAGCTGCAATGTAGACAAGGCTACACCAGAATTTTTCTGGCAATAGATCTAATGACCCCTGGTATTCAGTGTCTCATTGCTCAGGTTATGGGTTATCTGGATCCTTTCCACAGTTTTCTGACATGACACCAATACAGAGTAGACAGGAAATGGAAAGCAAATGAGATAAGGTCAGTTGACTTTGCTGTTTGTTGGCTGCTTGGAAATAGCTCTGATAATTTTGATGGAGAAAAGGCTAGACCAAGCAGTATATTTGGGTTATCAGTGAGTTTCTTATTTTGGTATCCATATCTTTCTTTGCCACAGACTATCTATAACCAACTCTCCTTTTTCTTCCCTAAACTGAAGTCATGAAATTATATGGCTCAATCTTGTTGCTTATCATGTTAGCAAATCCTTAGAACTAGTTGATACAAATGATTTATGGGTTCAAAGCATACTCAAATACAGAGACAGAACCAAAATTTTAGCACTGGAAAAGATTAGAGCAGTAGATTTCAAAATTTAGCATTGGAAAATCCTGAGTAGAGCTCGTTAAACCAGCATGTACCCAGGCCCCACCCCCTAGATATTCAGTTTCAACAAATGTGGGTCCAGAAGTGAGAGATCAAGAGATGATTGACCTTTAAAGTAGGGGTAATACTATTTCGAGACTATGTTGTCATTTTTCCCAACACACTCAGTAGTTTGTTACAAATCTGCATGTGTTTATACTATATCTATTGCTTTGGGATTATACTTAAATTAGGACTTGTCTGTAGCGGTTTGCTGTTATTTTTTTAAAATAAACATTTAAAATGTAGGTTCAATTTTAAAGACAGGGCTGTGTCATGACACACACACACACACACACACACACACACACACACACACACACACACACACACACACACACACACACACACACACACACACACACCCTGCACCCCACCAAAAATTAAATGTTTATTTCTAAGTCACACATCAAAGCTTATGTTTAGTAATGTCTGATACTTGAAGTTAAGCTGCAAATCCTAAATTGGCTGGCCAAGAAATTTTAATTACCTTATTATAGAATGATTACATATACCACAGGGAGACTATACAGTAATTAAAAATGGTCTTAAAACATTTCTGACATGAAAACAATAGTTTGTATCTTTTAAATAATATTAACAGTTTGTATTTTTGAAGCTCACAAAGGAGATAGACTGAAAGCTCTTTACTTATTTAAATTTTATTTTTAAAATTTTATTTTTAGTCTGGTGTTTATGCTCAGGGAAGGGAATGTTTGTGGAATTCATTTATACTGATAGAGTAGAGCTGATTACTACTTACCAGCAAATTTGCCACTTAAGAGAAAATATATTTGTTTCATATCAAGCAAGAAAAATCTGGACTATAGCATTTTAATTTATATGAACATTTGTACATATTTTTATAACTAATTTTATCTGTTTTGATTTTTTGTTTTTATGGGTAATGATAGAAATTGCTATTCATTCATTCAGCACATATTTATTGAATGCCTACTTAAGTGCTGGGTAATAGGAAATGTTTGGGAAATACTGTTTGGTCCTAGTAAACATTAGAAACTTGATATGGTAATTCAGTAAGCTAAGATACAAGAAAGGACCTAGCTGAGTGACTGTGTAGGCCTTTGATAAATGCTAGTTGAAAGAAAACAATTTCTGTGTCATTAACTTTTTAAAATTAAACATTTCTCTTGACTTAGGTTTACCACTATACTAAATGTTTAGTTGCATTTTAGTTTTAAGAACTATGTGTCAGGGATACCCAAGACCATTCCCAGGTCTGATGATTCATTACGAGGACTCACAGGACTCAGCATATAGGCATATTCACAGCTATGATTTATTAATAGCTAAAGGGTATAAAGCAAAATCAGCAAAAGGAGAAAGTGCATGAATTGAAGTCCGGGGCAACGAGGCACAAGCTTCCAAGGGTCTTCTGCCAGCAAAAATTTGTGACAACACATGTGAGATGTTGTCTATCAGGGAAGCTCATTAGAGACTCAGCACGCAGAGTTTTTGTCAGGGGCTTGTCATGTAAGCACCCTCTGCCTGGTGCATACCAAATTCCAGACTCCCAGAAAGAAAGCGGGTGTTCAGGATAAATCATATTGTTTGCACAAGCAGTTTAGACACAGTGAGCCACTCTTTTCAGTTAGGAGGGGAGGAACCCCTCCAAGTTCCCAGATGCTAATCAAGAGCCAACCTTGTAGGCAGGCCTTGCAAGCCTTTTGAGAGATAATTGTTAGGCCTGGTTAAATAGTTAACTCTTTTCTGTACAAACTAAAGTAGAGATCAACAGGAGAAGGGTTTGAGTTAATAAACTCCTGGATCTGCAAACAAAATATACTTAACCTATAAAGATAATTGCAGAGTTTGGGGTTTTAAAAAAACTTTTAACTGTAATTACTGTATCATTTTGATATCTATTGGGAAAAAAATGTAGGTGTCCCAATTTTTGGATAAAACAAATCCTAGATTGAGATGTTACAGTGTAGAATAGATATTAAACTTTGAATACTTTAGGAAACAAACTGCATTCTGACTCCTACTATCTTAGAAATGTATTTGAAGTTGTCAGTCTTGTAATTTTTTTGTATGTGAAAGCTCATCTTCAACCACTAAAATAATTTTGAATAAATTTATGTACATATAAAATAGGAAGAAAAGTCAGTTAACTTTCTGTTATTTAAAAGAAGTAGTTCATTTAAAATGAAAATTATAAGTTGTTTTTAGTGTAATATACATTCTTTGTACAAATTTAGAAATTATGGAAAATTATGACAAAAATAATACCATTTGCAAAAGGTAATCACAGCGAGCATTTCAGAACATTTCCTTCTATGTATAGTCATGATCACAGTTGCACTAAATTGAGATCATTTTATATATGCAATTTTGTATCCTGATTCTTAATAATTTTAAGCATTTTATTATACCATTAAATACTTTTTAGATACAACATTTTAATGGCTGCATTAAGATGTCTGAACTATATGCATGTGCCATATTTAATATTTTCCCTAAAGTTGGACATTTACACTGTTTTCTGTTTTCTGTATTAGAAATAATGTTATGATTAATAATATTCTTGTACATAGTTACTTGTGCTCACCCCCTGATTGCCTATTTTCTCAAGATAAGTTTTTAGGAGTAGAATTACTGGATATTAGAATTAGTGTATGAATGCATACAAACACCTACGTCACACATAGATTTAACCTTTTTTAATAGAATGTATTACATTTAGAAAAATGCATACACAGAACTATACAAACATAAAAAATTATTGTAAACAGCCACATACCACCCAGGTCAAGAAATTTAAAAACTGCCAGCACCTCAACAGCCCTCGAATTCCCCTTTCTGATCATAACCCCCTGCCTCTCTCAGAATTAACTTTAATCTAGACTTCACTTCCATGTTTTTATATCTATACCATCTAAATAGGTATCCCTGAATAGTGTAATTCAGTGTTTTCTATCTTTTTAATCTTTACTTACATGGAATCATAGAGTATACGTGTTTTTTGGTCTGTGAGAATATCCAGGTTATTTTGATCTCCTTCACTTTGTTGCTATATAGTGTTAGTGAACAAACATTCACAAGTTATTTATTCATGTAAATGTTAATATGTATTTGGGTTGTTTCCAGATTTGGCCATTTGAACAATACTGTTGTAAACAATCTTGTACCTGTATCCTGGTGCACCTAAGTAAACGTTCATATAGGGTGTAGACCTAGGAGTGGACTTAATAGGTTTCAGGGTATGTACAGCTTCAGTTTTCCTAGGTAATACCAAGCTATTTTCTAAAGCAGATGTATAAACTGACCCTTTACCAGTGGTATATGCCTCTCTAAGGTGATCCAAGTCCTAGTTTTCCTGTCACTGCCCCTGTTTAAAATCCTGTTGTTTGTCCTTATTCACAGTGCCTTCCTTTAATTCTCATGATTAATTACTACCTATGCTACACACCCTTGCTAATACTTGGCATTGTTGGAATTTTTGCCAGTTGGTGTGTAGTAGAATCTCCTTGTAGTTTTTCCCGATTATTCTTCCCTAATTGCCATTTAGTGACCTATCTCTTCTTTCTTGTAATGGTATATTTTGATTAACAGAAGTTTGTGGTTTTTAATATAGTCTAATTTATCATTTTTTAATTTTATGGCCAGTGTTTTTGTATCTTGTTTAAGAAATATTTACTCCCCTGAGATTATGAAGATATTCTCCTATGTTTTATTATCCATCTGGAATTGATTTGGGGTATACTGTGAGGTAGCAGTCTAGTTTCATTTCTTTCCATATGGATATTCAATAGTCTCAGCACACTTACTGAAAACACTGCTCTGCAGTACCACTTTGCCGTAAATCAGGCATCTGTATAGGTGTGATTGTTCTGGGGTCTATTCTGGTCCCTTGGCCTTTTTGCCCGGCATTGTGCTGTTGTCTTATTTACTGTGGCTTTACAGTAAGTCCTGGTAACTGGTAGAGCAGGGCCTTCCACTTTGTTCTTCTTCAGACATGTCTTGAGAGCTATACTTGTCTTTTCATTTTCCATATACATTTTAGAATCAAGTTGTCAATTTATACACACACACACACACACACACACAGTTAAAAAGCTGTTGGGATTTTCCCTTGAATTATTATATCAAATCTTTATAGCAACTTGAGAATAATTGACAGACTTATTATTGAGTCTTCCACTTTAGGAACATGGTGTCTGTCTTCCCATTTATTTAGGTCTTTGATGTCTTTCAGTAAAGTTTTATACTTTTCTCCATAGAAGTTGTGTACATTTTTTGTTAGATTCTTAGGTATTTGCTTTTAAAAGTAGATCAGTCTGGGGCTTCCCTGGCCGTCCAGTGATTAAGACTCCACGCTTCCAATGCAGGGGGCACGGGTTTGATCCCTGGTTGGGAAGCTTAAGATCCCACATGCTGCATGGCACAGCCAAAAAAAAAAAGGTAGATCAGTCTCTCTCTTTCTCTCTTTCCCTCCTTCTTGACATATACTCCTTCTATTCATCAAGCTTCATCAATTCCAATAATTTATCTGTAGAACTGTTTGGATTTTCTGCATACCTGATCATATCATCTGTGTATGGAGAGGATTTTGTTTATTCCTTTCTAATTCTTTTACATTTTATTTCTTTCTCTAGCCTTTACTGCAGTGGATAAAATATCCAGAATAATGGTGATAGCAAATCTTTGTTTATTTCTGATCTTAGAGTTTGCTAAGCATAAATGAATGGTGAATTTTATCAAATGCTTTTTTTCTGTGTATATTGAAATGATCATATGATTTTCTTCTTTACTCTGTTAATGTAATGAATTTCATTGATTCTTTGGTTAACCACACGATGTATAATCCTTATAATCCTTTTCATATATTGCTAGATTTGGTTTGCTTATATTTTGTTTAGACTTTTTACATCCATATTTGTGGGAAGATTATACTATAATTTTCTTGTACTATCTATATCAGGTTTTTATATCTAGATTATGCTAGACTCATAAAATGAATTGAGGAGTATTCTCTGTTTGTTGTTTTTCTTATGTGATTGGTAGAACTCACTTATAAACCCATGCAGGCCAGACTTTCTTATAAGAAGGGTTTTCATTTCCGATTCAGTTTCTTAAATATTTATAGGAATATTCAGGTTTTCCAGTTATTACTCTGTCACTTTTGGTGAATTGTATTTTTCTAGGAATGAGTGCATTTTATCTAAACTTTAAACAATTTTGTCATAAAGGGGTTCATACTATCTCTACAGGATCTTTTTCATTCTTGATATTAGCAATTTATGCCTTTTTTTGTGTGTGTCTCAGCCTTGCCAGATATTTACCAGTTTTATCAGTCTTTTAAACAGTGACTTTTAGCTTTGTAAATCCTTTTTATTGTGTGTTTATTTTCTATTTCAGTAATTTCTGTTTGTTGTTATTTCCATCCTTCTACTTTGGGTTTAATTTTCTAGGATTTATTTCCTTTTTAAATTTCAACTTTTTTGTATCCTTGGGTTTTAGATGCGTCTCTTGTTAAAGGCATACAATTGTTTTTTTAATTCTAGACTCTCAATCTTTGTCTTTTAATTGAAGCATTTATTCCATTTACATTTAATTTTAGTATATTTTGATTGACATTGTGGTCTTATGTGCTTTCTATTTATACCACCTATTACATGTTTCTTCACCTTCCCTGGTTTATTTGGATCAGCTGAATATTTTTTAATCATTTCATTTTTGTTCTATTAATTTGGAAGTTTTAGCACCCTTTGCTGAGTGTGTACCCCAGAAATTACAGTATGCCTCCCTAATTCATCACATCCTAATATTGATACCATTACTGTCTTCCTGAACAGTACAAGCACTGTAGAACACATTAATTCCATATAATGCAACCTTGACTTATAGGCTATTGTTTTCATGTATTTAAATTATATTTGTGTGTATAAATGCATGTTACATGTATTTACATCACTCCAAGTTATATTATTATTTTTATTCATTTAGATTTACCCACACACATCCTTTCTCTGTTATTTATTCTTTCAGCATCTCTAAGGTTTTATCTGGATTCATTTTCCTTGTGTCAGTCTGCTGGGTGCGAACTCCATTTGTTTCAGAATTTCCTTAGATTCCCTTTAGTGTTGAGGGATAGTCACTGAGTAGAGAATTCTAGGCTGGCATTTTCTTTACATTAGATATCATTCTACTGTCTTCTGGCTTCCATTGATATTAAGAATTCAGCTAGCAGTCTGTCACTTTTCTCTGAGGGTAGTCTATCTTTATTTTTCAGGTTATTGAAAAAATGTTTTATTCATCTTTTGTTTTCTGTAGTTTTCTCTGTGATGTGGGGTGTGTATGTGTGTGTGTGTTTTAATCCTGCCTTAGGTTTTTAGGTCTCTTGAATCAGTGTATTGATATTATTTATGGCTAGGGAATATTCTCAGCCATTATCTCTTCAGATATTGCCTCTGCCTTTTTCTTTCTCTCATCACCTTTGTGACCCAATTAAATATAGATATAGGCATACCTTATGGTATTCTCTATATTTTCTACCTTCTTTTCTGAATTTTGTGTTTTTCCTTTTTAAAATCTATATATTTTCTCTTTTTTTGCAAAAAAAATTCAAGCTCAGCTTTTATGTTCTGGGACACAGTAAACTTCATTATTTAATAATCTATGTTGGATAATTGCAGTATATGAAATCCCTGTTTGTCTTTATTGTCTGTCATTTTTGCTGGCTCTTGGTCAAAATATCTTACCCCTTTATGTACCTGATTCATTTTGACTGTGTGCTAGAAATTATCTTGAAAATTATTGGCGTTGAACGATGCTTTCTTCCTCTAGAGAGAACTCTAATGTGCTTTTACTAGGCACCTTTAAGCAGTAGCAGTCTGGGACTGTCTTAATCAAGGTTCAAGGCTTAGATTTTCAGGGCCATTCAGAGAGAAAGCCAGGTTGCAAGTATGTGAAGGGGCTGATCACTTCCGGTTCACCGCTAGCTCTTTAGGGTCCTAGCTCAACGTTGGAGAGTAGTTTATGGTATTACCCTGAATTCTGACTTTTTTCCCCCTTAGAGATCTGCTGTATAAGCAAATGTCCCCAGGACAAGAAGGACTCTGATCCTTGGCTTTACCTCTCTGAGTTCCCATTCTTTAGCCAATATTCCTGACAATTTGGTTAGTACGTTGCTGCTTTCAGGAAGTTTTTTTTATCCAGCCTTTCTGTTGTCTTCACTGAGACACATCACCTATCAGAAGTCTAGCCAATAGAGTTAAAACTCCTTTTACATAGTGTCATGTTATTCTTCATAAAGATTGTACCAATTTATATTCAAACCAGTGGTAGATGAGAGCATTCATGTTTACGTTTTGATAGGTCAGAATGACATTTTGGTTTAATTTGCATTTATTTTGCTGCTAGTGTGGTCAAATATTTTAAATGTATGTTTACCCATTTCTTTTTCATCTGTTCACTTTCTTCAGTTTTTTGTCATTTTGTAAGAATTCTTTATTTACTAAGGATATTTACCTTTTTCATGTATTTGCAAATATTTTGCCGAAATTTCCCTTTTTAATTTTGTTTACATTATTGGACTTTTTTGTATATTGACTTTTTTAAATATGCAGAAGTTTAAAATTCTGTCAGAGAAAGAAGTTACAAATAAGCAAGAATGAAGGCTAGAATGAACCCTGTGGTGCTGGATTAGAGTTGGAGGTGGTGGAATGACAACATATTTAGTTTAATATGTGTACATGCACACGTATGCATGTATATATACATATGTACTTATATATACATATGCACATACAGGTAGATAGATACAGAAATAAATATAGATACATGTGAATGGGTTAGTACACATACATACGTTTCTGCCACTGAGAGGGCCTTAGAAGCAACTACACTGCAGTAGTAATGAGCAAACCCACACCCACATATTCATTTATAAATACATTCTCTAATAGAAGGAACTGAGGCTCTTTAGAGAAATTATTATTCTAGGACTGGGGCAGAGAAAACACAAGTAAGCCTGGAGCCTTTTACAGTGCCTGGAAGTTAGGAAGTGGTCAAAAAACAAAAAGATGGGGACATGTGAAAAGGTCACAGTAACCAACCTGAAAGAGCTCCCAGTGGCCAAAACTGGAACAATTTGGGCAACAAAAAAATAGCATAGTACTAGACTATAACCCAAGGTATAAATTAAGTATATATGAGCCCATACCAATAAAAAGAAATTATTGAACAAATAAATAAATGGGAAAGAAGAGACAAACCTTCCTTACAGAAGAATTCCAAATAATATATGTAGATAATCCCCTCCCACCTTAAGGGTAGATTGGACTTAGTGACCCCGCTTTTGAAGAACAGAGCATAGAAAGGGGAACAGAGTAAGTTTACAGTGGAGAAACCTGGCTGACCCCTCTTAACCAAAGAATCAAGTTAACATCACCGATGATAAGTCATGTGGTTAGCACGTGCCCCCTGAGGTGGTGTTCTGAGGGCACTTCACCTCTGTGGTAGCCTTCCCCCAAAACCCACAACAGTCATCTAAAAATGAAAAAAACTGGGCTTCCCTGGTGGCGCAGTGGTTGAGAGTCCGCCTGCCAATGCAGGGGACACGGGTTCTTGTCCCGGTCCGGGAAGATCCCACATGCCACGGAGCGGCTGGGCGCGTGAGCCATGGCTGCTGAGCCTGCGCATCCGGAGCCTGTGCTCCACAACGCGAGAGGCCACAACAGTGAGAGGCCTGCATACCTCAAAAAATAAAAAATAAAATAAAAATAAAATAAAATAAAAATGAAAAAAACTTCAGAACAAAGAAAGTACATTACTCAACAAACCGTGAAGTCCAAATACAATCTGGAGTTGAGTTAATAGTAATGTACCAGTATTACTCTCTTAGTTTTGACATGTTTACTGTAGTTGCCTAAGATGTTAACATTAGGGGAAGTTGAGTGAGGGGTATACAGGAACTCTCTGTACCATCTTTGCAATTTTTATGTAAATCTAAAGTTATTAGGGCTTCCCTGGTGGCACAGTGGTTGAGAGTCCGCCTGCCGATGCAGGGGACACGGGTTCGTGCCCCGGTCCGGGAAGATTCCACATGCTGCGGAGCGGCTGGGCTTGTGAGCCATGGCCGCTGAGCCTGCGCGTCCGGAGCCTGTGCTCCGCAACGGGAGAGGCCGCAACGGTGCGAGGCCCGCGTACCGCAAAAAAAATAAAAAATAAATAAAAAATAAAGTCATTAGAAACTAAAAAGCTTTCTTCGATCATAATTAAACAAGCAAACAAACATGAAACTATGAGTTTACACCATTATTTCCAGTTTAAAGTAACAATTACGGATTTTTATTTAATGAGACATTTATTAGATAATAAGGAATTGTTAAAGTCTTTAGTGTATGATTTTATAATTTTAGTTATTTTACAAAAAGAGTTTCTACATTTGGGAGATAAGTACTGAAATATTTATGCATAAAGCCTGGGATTTGCTTCAGAATCAGGTGAGGGGTGAGCAGTGGGTACTGGGTTGAAGTATAGGTAAAATAGGATTAGCCAGTGAGTTGTTAATTGTTGGAGCAGGGTAATGGATATATGAGCCTTCATTACTCTACACTTTCTACTTTTGAAATTTTCCATAATATAAAGTTTTTCAAAAGCAAGAAAGAAATTATAGTTTTTACTTAGTTTTTTTAATTTTTAAATTATTTTTTAAATTGAGGTATAGTTGATATAAAATAATATGTAAGTTACAGGTATACAGTATAGCTATTCAGAACTTTTAAAGGTTGTACTCCATTTGTAATTATTATAAAACATTGCCTGTATTCCCTGTGTTGTATGATATATCCTTGTAGCTTATTTATTTTATAACATAATTGTACCTCTTAATCCCCTACTCCTTGCCCCCACCCCTCCCCACTGGTAACCACAAGTTTGTTTATTTATATCTGTGAGTCTGTTTCTTTTTTGTTATATTCATTCCTTTGCTTTATTTTTTAGATTCCACATATAAGTCACATCATGTCTTTCTCTGACTTATTTCACTTAACATAATACCATAATATTTAGCATAATTTAGTAAAATTTTACTTAATTTTAAAAATTTTATATTTGTATATCTTTTCACTGAAAATCGGGGTTTCTTGCCACAGTAACATACTTGTTTCCTCCTACTAGTTTAAATATATAATAAAAGTAAGACTACTGAATACAGATTAGGATTTCTTAGACCTTCTTTTCATCCTTAGAGTGTATCCCAGTAGGAATGCACAATCAAAACACTGGATTTTAAAGTCACTTAAATAACTGTTCTCTTTGTGGTTATGCCACAAGCTTGACATAGAGTTAGGTTTAGAGATCCTTGTATTGAATAGATGTTGCCCAGTTTCTCCCAACATTAACATTTTGCAAAACTAGTATGATATCACAACCAGGGTATTGCACTGATATACTCTCCTGATCTTACTCAGATATCTGCATCAATTTACTTTTAGGGATTGCCTCTTATTTCTTCTTGACTTAATTTTGCTTTTAGATTATGAAAAACATATACATGATTGGAAAGTCAAACTTATGAATAGGGTTCATTCAAAAAGGTCTGGCTTGCATCCCTGTCCCCATTCACTTCCCACCTTAGAGGAAATTATTTTGTAAAATTAGTTTTAATTTTATTTTTCACTATTTGTGTTTGAAAATATAAGAAAATATGTATATAGTTATGTTTATATACCACCTCCTTCTTACACAGTCTTATATAGTCTCTTCTAAACTTTGATAATTTTTAATTTAACAATATGAAAATACCAGCAATCTCTCCATAGCAATGTGTAGACATCTCCTTCATTCCTATTTATATCTGCTTAGTACTCCATTATGGATATAGAATTGTTTATTAAGCCAGTTGCCTATTGATGGACATTTGGATCATTTCCAGTCATCTTCTTTTACATTAATAACCTTATGCATACATCATTTCATACTGTTGTTAACGCCAGATTCCTTCCATAAATGTTGTACCACTTTGCATTCCTACCAGCATTGTATGAGAATTGTAGACTTTAAATTGTAATCTAAAGAACTGAACTAATCTCTCAGTCATATTAATTAGTAAATATCTTATTTCATTCTAAAACTGACCTTACATGTATAAATCTAGACAGAGTTGTAGATAAATTCTGTTTTATTTTTATGGCCTTAGTCCATATCTGTGGACTTGACCAGAATGCTGTTAAGTAGAGTGGATTTCATATCATTGTGAAGTTACTGGCCCCAAGAGAATTTTTTGGCACTTCTTGGTTCCATCCTTCACTAAACTCCCTTATTCCTCAATCAATATCCAGTGCTCATGCTATGCATGAGCTCAGTTCTGAGATATGCTCCCTATATGCTCTCTTGGTATCTCTTTGCTCCCATTTGGTATCCCTGTCTGGTAGCTCATTTCCTTAGTGAGAGAGAGAGAGAGAGAGTGAAATATTAGAGGACTCGAAGTAGAGATAAGGTCATTTGTCCCTTTACTGGTTGTTGTCTTGAGTCAATAGCAGTGTCTTTGAATATTAGTATGGGGGTATGAAAAATATATTCTGTCTTTTTGCCAGACTCTAGAAAGTATTGTTTGTCTTAAAGATACTCTTCATAATTCTCATGCATAGAGGGCTCAAGAGGTTCACAAGAAATAGGGGCAAAATCTTGATGAGCTTTTTAAGACATGGCAAGGATTTTAGATTTTATCTTAAAGATGCGGATGCCATCATAAGCAAAATTATATGATCAGACTTCCATTTTTAAAGCATTCTTTGGCTACAGTATTAATATAGGGTTGGATTTGGATGTGGGGAGAATTAGGAGGCCATTACAGTGATTTAGTATGAATGTTTTTTTTGTTTTTGTTTTTTTTCTAGAGGTCTTTCTAGAGGTCTAGTATGAATGTTGACAGCTAGGATAGATCAGTGTCAGTGAGATGAAAGGAGGTGAGTAGGACCTGAAGGTATTTAGGAATTAGAATGGACAGGATTTGATGATTGGATGAAGGAAGTAAGGAAGCAGGAGTCAAAGTTGACTCTCTGGTCTCTGGCTCGAGCACCTAATAAGATGATGGTACCTGGAAATAGATGGTGAAATATGTTTTGGACATGTTGAGTTTGAAGTTTCTGTGAGACATCTGAGTGAAGTTGCTAAAGATGAAGCTGAATATGTAGATTAGGAGCACAGAGAGAGACCTTTGATAGATACAGAGGTTTTGGGATGGTTGCTATTTAGATGGCTTAGAAGAGTATATAGAGGGAGAGGAGAAGGCTTGAGGACTGAGGGTCTTCCAAATTTGAAAGGGTTGGGTGTAGAACAGGAGGAATAGCTAGCAAATGAGATAGCAAAGGAATAGCTCAAGAGCTGGAAAGAAAATCATGACAACAGGATGTCACAGAAGCCAGGTAAAGAGAGTATATCGAGAACAATATTGTGGGGAAATGAAGCTTTTCGGCACTTCTTGGTTCCATCCTTCACTAAATTCCCTTAATCCTCAACCAATATCCATGTGATGCATGAGCTGAGTTCTGAGATATGCTCCCTTTATGCTCTCTTGGTATCTCTTTGCTCCCATTTGGTATCCCTATCTGGTAGCTCATTTCCTTAGTGAGAGAGAGAGAGAGAGAGTGAAATATTAGAGGACAAATGGAGAGGCCTGTACTATTGTCCTAACTCTGTCACCAACTTTATCCATTTAGTAATTTTTGTTTCTTAATGCCTTTTAAGAGATATAGCTAGAAGCTCAGGACAGAGATGGATGGACATAGAAACAATTATAATGAGAGGGATGAAGAGAGGAAAGAAGAGAAAGACCCCTCATAGAGGAGACAATACTGAGGTTTGAAGGATGACCAGGAGTTTGCCAAGTGGTAATGGCAGGGACAAAACTAGACAAAAGTTGTAAAGATATAGGAATCTCATGAAATGTAAAGAAAGGAAACAGAATGAAGTCAGGCCTCATAAGAATGAGAAAGAAAAACCTCAGGAAACGGGTCACTACTCCCTTCATCCCTTGGGGTTTTGCATCTACTTTGCTCTGGAAAGACCAGCTTTGCCCTGTTTACTCAAGGACTTGCACATAGCCCCAAACAGGCGCCCCAGTCCCCAAGTCTGCATGACCTGAAAGGCCAAGTATTTCCTTCTGCTTCTCTTACTTGACATTCTAGACAGAATAAGAGCATATGAATGAATGAGTGAATGAATTTATCTGATTATCTCAGTTTCCTCCTTCTCTTCTAAAACCCTGAGTATCCTAAGGTATTGACCTGACCCCCTATGGATAACCTCCTTTTGAATCTGGGATCTGTTCCATGTCCAGGCAGGGCAAATAAAAGCCCACTTCTGTTTCCATGCTTGGGCTAGGGTTCTCAGTGGAAGAGTTTAATAGTGTATGGGAGGCAAATTGACTGTATGAGTGGGAAAGGAGGTAAGCATTATAGGCAAGGCAAAGAGCATGTGGAATGGCCAGAAATCTGACTCAGCTTATATGGTTGGGGAACTATTAATAATAGTGGGCTGTTACTTTGGAACAAGGTACAAGATGAGAGAATGACTGGAGATGAGCTTGGACATGTAATAATAAAAACCTCTGGTGATGTGTGTAACTGCACTGCTATACTTTATACTTGTTTATTGTCTGGTAATTCCTCTCAACAACCCACTAAGGTTAATTACTAAACCGATTTTACAGATGAGAAAACTGCAGCTCAGGAGGTTGTGGCTTGCTCAAGGTCACAAAGTTGGTGTGCTGCAGCCAGGATTCCAACCTAGGCAGTTTGACTCTAGAGCCCTCACTCTTAATTGCTCTGATATGTCTAGGGCTTTTGCTGCCATGTTAAGGATTTTAATACATCCATTCACAAGTGTTTATTGAATGCCTACAGTGTGCCAGGCACTGTTCTAGGTGCTGAGGATTTAACAGTGAGTAATTCAAAGTCTGTGCTGACATGAAACTTATATTCTAGTGGAAGAGACAAACTAACAGTAAATGTGTGGTAATAATAGCCAGTAATGATAAGTGCTATGAAGAACAGGGGCCATGTAAGAGATAGAGAGTGATGAGGATGCTACTTCAGATAGGGTGTTCACAGAAGCCCTTTCTGAGGAGGTGACATTTGATCAGACTTTAAAGTTTATTCTGTAGGTGGTAGAGCACATAGAAATAATTTTACCAAGGTAATAATATAATCGGATTTGTACACTATAGAGAGACCCCTAGACTCCATATGAAAAATGTAGTAGAGGGTCAAAGTTAAAGTCAGTAAAGAATTCCAGTCAAGATGGGATTTTGGAGTTCAACTTCTTCATTGTAGCAGAGACTGAGAGCCCCTAAGGGGAAGGGAACTGGAGTCTAGCTCACCACATGAAATTCAGGGATGAGACAGAGACACTCAACCTTAAACAGTGGCTAAGAAAAGCTCTAGCCATCATATATAAAGAGATAGCTCAGGGGGACCGAAAAAGAAAAACAAAAACAAGAAATCCCCACTTAAGATTAGTGTTCAAATGAAATCTTCAAAGCACACAAGGAAAAACTAACATCCTGAAACAAACTCAACATAGGAAATTTGGTCTAAAGGAAATGGAAATAATAGGAAAATCTGAAAGGGACTTCAGAGTCCTCAAAAAGATAAAGAGAACCGGTAGCATTCATAGAACAAGAAGCTGTTCTATTCGGTAAATGTTGAAAAATCCTTCAGAGAGCATGTGCATGTGTGTGTGTGCACTGTATTTCTGTGTTTGGAATCAATACGGCCAAGTCAAAAGATGGTATTGAAGAACCAACATAGAACAAATCACAGTTAAACAGAGACAGTAAGTATGAAAGAGAAGCTAAGAGTCATGGAAGCCACATTGAGAAGATCCAACATACACAAATTCATACAGAATTCCAGAAGTAAAATGTAGAGGGAATGATGGAAGAGGGGAGACCTTACTCAAAAAGATAATAGTCCAAAACTTTCCCAAATTGAAGAAAGACTATCCCCTTTAGAGAGAAATAAGGTTTGGGGAAGAAAATTACTAATTTACTTTTGGATCATCCGAGGCTGTGGTGACTGTGGGACACCTACCTGGTGATGTATGGTACACAGCTGCCCATATGAATCTGGCCCCCAGGAGAAGAATCTGGGCTTGAGGTGAAGTTGAGGAGTCATAACCATTAGAACAGGGCCCATTTCACCTCTTGGCACCTCAGTTTCTACCCTACCAACTTGTGAGAATGAAATGAAATGTGGGAGTATTCTGATAATCAAAACACTAGATAGTCTTACCATGACCTTCATTATCATTGTCATAAATTCTGTTTATTACAGAGCCTCAAGATTAGAGGTTAAGAGCCAGGATTCTGGAGCCAGATTGCTTAGGTTCAAATCCCAACTCTGCTACTTTCTAACTGTGCAACCTTGGACAAGTTATATAATAACATTTGTCTTAAGCCTCAGTTTCCTCATCTGTACCTGTCTCTTTGTGTTGTTATGAGGGTTAAGTAAGTTATTACATGTAAAGCTCTTAAAATGGTACTTGGCGTGTACCAATGCTCAGTAAATCTTTGTTGTTAGCTATTAACATATCTGCATTTAACAGCAACCTTCAGTATCTTATTCCAGAGGAGTGACTGATGTGAAAATCATAGTTATTGAGGATAATAAATTTAGGTATCTGTGTCTTCCTGTAATACTCAAAGGATCTTTCTAGTTAACTGCTGGCTTTTATTTGTCCACATACAGAGTTTTGTTGCTGTTTGCAAATTGGCCGTGATGGTATTTGAACAATCAAAAATTCCATTTTCTTTCTTTGTCATGTTTGAAACTTGGAAATAATTCGTGGGCATATGGAATCTTCTCGTGAGGGCATAGTAATTGTTCCATTTTTCTTGCTAAATTAGAACAATTTAATCTTGGGCAGACACCTATGATTATGCCTCTGTTTTTGTTTATATCTCTAGTTTTATAAGTACCAACATTAGCATTTTCATGTTAGGAACTTGCCTAGAAGTAAGAATTATACCAGCCAGTTTGATTTCAGAGTACAAATGGTGGTAAAATGAAAAGAAAATCAATAATTAACTGTGTGATTTTTTAATCCCTGATGTGTTTGCTCAAGATGGGATCGTTTTCCAAATTAGCCCACCTTCCTCATCTGCAAAACCACATCAGAGTGTGGCATGATTATTTACAGTTCTTTAGATGTTCTGTGAGACAGATAAACAGAGGGCATGCCAGAAGTAGAGCTGTCAAAGAATGACCCCGAATCCTTGCATTCCACAAATGGCTAGAAGGAACATGTTGCGGTTTTCATATCACATCGTTTGAAGGTGTGCTCCCTCCTGTAGGCCAGGAGCTTTACTGCTATTGGTTGCAGGGACTGCATTGAGGAACCTGCCTCCAAATGAAGAGAAGGCTTTAAGGAGCAAGAGGGAGAACTGTATTTCTAGAGAGAAGAGGTGGAAAGAAGAGCTAGAGAGACTTACAAAGAATCATAAATATATTCCCCCATACCAGAGTTATAGGAACTTATGCAGGATAGAAAGTCAACTGATGCAATGATTATGATTGATTTGGTTTTGAGTGGCAGAGGTTCTATCTTGACTCTCACCTGTGAGAGTAAGTAGGACTAGATCAGAGGTCTAATTTTTTTTTTTAGAATTAATGAAGTTAAAAGATCTGGGGAGGGCTTCCCTGGTGGCGCAGTGGTTGGGAATCCGCCTGCCAAGGCAGGGGACGCAGGTTCGAGCCCTGGTCTGGGAAGATCCCACATGCCACGGAGCAACTGAGCCTCTGCGCCACAGCTACTGAGCCTGTGCTCTAGAGCCCGCGCACCACAATGAAGAGTGGCCCCTGCTCGCTGTAACTAAAGAAAGCCTGCACGCAGCAACGAAGACCCAATGCAGCCAAAAATAAATAAATTTAAAAGAAGATCTGGCGAGAGTAGGCAGGATAGAAAAGAGAGAAGTTCGAGTACCTGGGTCTTTGAATACTTTGCCCTGTGCAAACATAACGGGGGCCATATAGTAACCAGTGTCTTAGATGAACTCTGTAGACCTCATGCTGGGAGCAGAAACAAGGGTACTTTGGAAACTTAGTTCCTCCCTAGCACCATGAAACCCTGTCTGTCTCCTGGTCATACGGGAAAGAAAGCACAGATGAGATTCTCTTCACTTGTGAGGATTTGCAGTAATTTTTTAAAAGCCTCTTAAAGAAGTAGAATATCACTGTCCTTTCAACAAACCACAAAAGTCTATGTTTAGAGCAAGGGAAAAGTATAACCTCTTCCTTCAAAAAGGTGAGCAAGAAGGATGGGGTCATACAGGGGGCTGAGAGTCAAGAAGCTGAGGTTCTAGTCCCAACTGCCGAGAATTAGCTACTGACCTAAAGCAAGTCTTTCAATTAAACTTCCAGTTGTAAAATTCTGTGATATGACTCATCATGATTTCTGGCTGGAGGCCCTCCCCTTCTTTTGGTTTTTCCTTCAGAGCTTTAACTGAAAGAGGAAGAGAGTGTGTGTGTATGTGAATGTTGGAGGTTGGGGAGGTAGGTATTTAGTAGTGAGGATTAGTGAGAACACTGAGGGCTAACAGTAAAGTTCTTACCTAGTAAACAGAACAGAGTTTGTTGCTCACAACTGCCTTCCTTTCTTTTTTTTTTTTTTTTTTTGCGGTACGCGGGCCTCTCACTGTTGTGGCCTCTCCCGTTGCGGAGCACAGGCTGCGGGCGCGCAGGCTCAGCGGCCATGGCTCACGGGCCCAGCCGCTCCGCGGCATGTGGGATCTTCCCGGACCGGGGCACGAACCCGTGTCCCCTGCATCGGCAGGCGGATTCTCAACCACTACACCACCAGGAAAGCCCTGCCTTCCTTTCTTTTCTGGGAATTTCAGAAAAACCACACAGAGGGGCATGCTGCTCCTGTCTTAGGATCATTTGCTATCACTTGTAGCTGGAGTTTCCTCATCCACTAGGAGGCACCATTGTCAAACAGCATTGATAAGGGGTCAAGAAAATGGTGACAAATCAACCTTTGATAGCTAGACAAGGCATTAGAACAATGCTCAGTTTTTAAAACTTGATCAACAATATCTTATACTACATTTCAGTTTTAGAAGTGGCAAATTATTTCAAGCCAGTCCTTTTTCAAAGAATCACAATTCCATGGGGGTATTAAGAGACTTTAGAAATTACTAAATTAAATCCCATCATTTTACTGAGGACTCATTGTCAACCCAGAACGGTTAAGTTGCATGAGCTAGGTCCCACAGGCAGTTAAAGGTAGACTTGAGAACATAACCCATATGTAGGGGTCATTTCTCATTGGTTTTGGCTGTCCAGTGTCTGAAACCTCTTCTGGTATTTGAAGAATCTCCCATCTTAAGAGTCTTGAGGGAGGACAAAGCCCACCTTCTACTACAGAAGCTAAAAATGCCAGGTATTTGCTCTCCTTGGCAGTTAGGATATGGGAATATGACATGGGTTTCATGAGTCAGACACATCGACTCATGATGTAATAGCTAGTGACAAAAAACAAAGACCATGTAGAACTCTCACGTAATAGCAGGTACAATTACTGGGATAGTTGTAGTAGCACTCTGGAGATTTCCAACGTCTAACATTAACAGAGACAGTGGTGGAAGCTGCTGCAGCTGTTGTAGAACAGCTGCAGTGGTACCCTTGTCAGATCAGTTCATGGTTTTATTTCTGACTGCATAGCACCAGTCTTGGTATTATAGGCCTCCCTACCACTCTGTGAGCAATCCAGTGTCCTATTAATAAACTCCTTGTCTGCTTAAATCAGCCAGAGTTGGTTTCTGTTTCTTGTAACTAAGAGCCTTAATTGACCCAGCATTAAAGAATAAGAATGCGTAGAGGAGGGGGTGGCAGAAGACACCATTCTAAGAAGGGAAGTCAGTGGTCTTGTTACATAGTTGTAAAATCTGTGGTTGGACCAGCACCTCTTGTACCTTGGTATATCAGTCATGGCATAGGAAGGCTGTAAGATTAGGCATGGAGCTGGGGGTGGGGCCAAGGGCCAGATATCCCAAGATGCCATGTTCTGATAAGGAAATCTGAGGAACCCAAGAATTCTTAATAGAACCTAACCTTCTAGGTCCTTATGAATCAAAGATTAGAACATATTTAGCAATGTGTAATTTTGATATATAACTTTTAAATATTTAGACATATGGTACCATGGGCTTCCATTGGTACACTTGTCTCAGGCCCTACAAATGCTCCAGGTGGGCCTAAACTAAGGGAGGTCACCGGTAGCATGTGAGCCAAAACAACTTTGAATCTGTACCCTGCTGGTCCCAGGCAGAGTTGTGAGGTAGAACAATTTGTGTGATGTGCTCTGTCTTCCCCCTTGATAACCATGACCTTTCCCTTCCTTTGGTGCTCTGTCTCCTTATGTCTTCTCATCCTCAGTTGAAGACCTTGGTGCATTCATTCCTTCAAGCATCTGTGAGAAATCCCCTTCAGATGTTACCTAATCTGCAGCACCCACCAGTGGTAGTCTTCTTTTTAGACACTACTAAACATTCAGACCCACAAAATACCACAGGACACCCTTGGCGTCCGATCCACTTAGAAGGATACAGGACAAGAAATACTGCTTGCCAGCCAGGCAGTGCCAGGGATTCCTCTTCAAAGGCGTCCTTTCAGCAGGGCATATGATCAAGTACAGTATATATAATAGGGAAAAGAAGGCTTTTTAAGTAGTGTTGAGAAAACTAATTAGCAATTCAGAAGTCAATTTAGATCTAACAAGTCCCCCCAAAACAGAAAACCACAGACAGACTAGAATTTATGTAAACAAGTCAAATCATAGGAAAGCTAGCAAAAAAATAAAATTATTTAACAGATCTTTGGAGAGCTTTTATAACTTCAAAGGACTGAGATTCACAAAGGAAAACATCAATAGATTTAACTAAAATTGAAAAAACTAGAAAATTAATTTGCTTCAGTATTGACATATAAAAGGGTTACATTTTATATGGGTTACTGAACACTGATAAAGAGAGTTCACACCAAGGGAAGGGAAGGTATTAAGCTTCATATACAAATGGGCAAGGACAAGAATATACAGTTCCCACCAAAAGAAATACAACTGGTACATAGGCATATGGGGATATTCTCAGTCATTTTAATGTATTTGACAATAAATCAAAATTGCTTTATTAAGCAATTCCCGTTGCAGTGCACATCCCCCTTCTCCACTGAAAAGGTGAAGGTTTCTGTCTACTTCCATATTACAGTTATATTATTACAGTACATATTACAGTGTAAATACCTTCTCTGGTCCCTTTCTGTTCATACTGAAAGAATATGACTGTACCTCATTTTCAAAATACGTGGGAGAGGAGAGCTTAGCTGAAATTATGACCCCTTGAATATTTCCACAGTCTACCCCAAACCCACCTAACATGTTGACTCATTTCCTAGTGCTCCAGGCCTTATTGTTTGCTTGTCAGAAGAAACACCTTGAAATGCTGCTCTCCTCTAGACTACCTTGTAGTCTCCACCACACCCCTATTCTCTCGCTTTCTCTTATTCTCACGGCTCCTCTTCTCCCTTTCCCCTCTACTTTTCTTTAGGACCCATACTCAGAGGCTGCTTACTCCATGAAGACTGTCTGAATCCCTCCAAGATATGCCCTTTCCTTCCATCGGAACTCTAATATGCACTGTTCTAACTCCTCCGCAAAATGGCATAGTTTAGATGGGGGAAGGGTTAAAAAAAAAAAAAAGGTCGTGTGTCCATGACTCCTCTCTCTCTCTTTCAGAAGTGAATTCACCACCAAGTATATTTAAATATTCATCAATATGTGGGATATTATGCTGAGATAAAAGGCCTGTTTATGCCCTCACGTTATTTATAGTCAAATTGTACAGACCAGTCAGGTCTGTACCTGACTGTATCCATGAAATAAATAATAATAACTGGTAGTATAGGTTTAAATGACCATAGAGAGGCACAGATTCTTAGGGCCCTAAGAGATCAGTGGAGGAAACATTTGGGAGCTGGAACAGGCAGACTGGCTTGTATAAAGTTGATGAAGAGCATTAAAGTAAGTGTAGGAGAGAGGTGGAAAAGTGGAGAGAGAACATTCCTAGCAGGGCCATAAAGAGAGTAAAAGTATTGGGAAAAGATGATGGGACATTTGTGAGGCATCAAGACAGTACCACAAGCAAAGCCCTGAATTAGAAGAAAATAAAGCAGAATTAAAGTTGTGGTTTTTTCTAATCAATAGAGATTGATTTGTATATGCAAGGATTAAAGTATTTATCAGCAAACTTATTAAGTATAGAGAATTCATTTAAACCATATCAACAGTACAGTATTTACGTGTATCATCTGGGAAGATGGGGTTGGAGGTGCTGCATTTCAAAGATTCCCCCTAGGTGGTTCTGGAGCATGGGGCCCCCATAACACCATGAAAATGCATTTGTTATACACAGCCCTCTCTTATACTATGATTTTACTTTCTTAGCTGTAATCTCTTAGCTTGCATTAAGTGACTCAGAGCCTTGCACAGAAGTTAGAAGTTTCCCTCTTTGTGAACTGAACATTTGGTGCCGGGGGCGGGGGCAATGATTCATAGACTCTAAAGTCAGACTGCCTGAGTTTGAATCCTGGCTCTGCCATTTACTAGCTATGTGATGTCTTGGGCAAGTTACTTAACGTTTGCTGTTTCTCAGTTTTCTCATAAGTAAAATAGGGGTGGTAACAATACCTACCTCATAGACTTCTTATAACTATTAAATGAATTAAAGCATGTAAAGCACTTAGAAAATACCTCTCACATAGTAAGCACTCAATAAATGCTAGCTTTATTTATTACAAAGTAAGATTATTTCTGTTTTTGAACTATATATAAATCGTACTATGTTGTGCTGTGTCTGCTTCTTTTACTCAGTATTTTATCTTTAGGATTTAGCCAAATTCCTCTGTGTACGCATAGTTAATTTCTTTTGATTGCTGTTTAGTAGTCTATTTTGTGAATATACCAGTATTTTATCTATTCTACTACCAGTGGACATTTGGGTTGTTGACACCTAGTGATTATTGTGAACAATGCTGCTGTGAACATTCAGGTACACATCTCCTGGTCCACATAAGCATACATTTATTTGAAGAGACTGTCTTTGCCCAGTACTCTGCAGTTACCTTTCTGTCATAAATCAAGCATCCATATTTGTATATGGATCTGTTTCTAGGCTTGCTGTTGTGTTCTACTGTCCTGTTTGTCTGTTCTAGTGTCAATAGCATACAGCTTTAATTACTAAGCTTTATATTACAAAATTTTGAAGACAAGTAGAGCAAATCTTCCCACCTTACTATTCGCCCAAAATATCTTAGATCTTCTTTTCTTTTGCAATTCCGTGTACAATTTAGATTCTGCTCAGCAGTTTCTATAGTATCTGTTGGGATTTTGATTGGAATTCCATTGAATTTATGCTTTAATTTGGGAAAGATGGGCCATTTACAATACTGAGTCTTCCAGTCTGTGAACAGGATAATTTTCTCTCCATTTATTTTATGTTTAATTTCTCCTAAAAAATATCATACTTTCCTCCCTAGAGGTCCTGTACATCTTTTTATTAGATTTGTTTCTACGCTCTTTAAAAAAAAAATTCTTTAAAATTTTCATTTGGTTTATGATAATGATTTTGCTAAATTCTGATTAATTTTAATTTTACCTTAGATTATTTTGAATGTTCTGTATATAGTTATACCATATGTAAATAATGACAGTTTGTTTCTTCCTTTTCAATTATACATTTCATTTCTTTATGTTGCCCTTACTGCATTGCCTAGAGCCTCCACAATATTGTTGAATATAAATTGTTGGAGTGGACATTTTTGTCTTCTTCTTTAAGAATTTCTTAAGCTTTAAATACAGTTTTATTAAATGTTTTTGGCATTTTTGAGATGATCATAATTTTTTCTTCTTTAATCTGTCTCAATGTTCAGAATCCTATTAATTGAATTCCAAATGTTAAAACAGTTTTGCATCCCTTTGGTAAACCCAGCTTGGTCCTGATGTAATGTTTATTTTTTTAATTATTTTTTAAAATATATTTATTTATTTAATTTTTGGCTGTGTTGGGTCTTTGTTGCTGCACGTGGGCTTTCTTTAGTTGGGGCAAGCGGGGTCTACTCTTCGTTGCGGCACGTGGGCTTCTCATTGTGGTGGCTTCTCTTGTTGCGGAGCACGGGCTCTAGGTGAGCAGGCTTCAGTAGCTGTGGCATGCAGGCTCAGTAGCTGTGGCTCATGGGCTCTAGAGCGCAGGCTCAGTAGTTGTGGCGCATGGGCTTGGTTGCTCTGCAGCATGTGGGATCTTCCCAGACCAGGGCTCGAACCTGTGTCCCCTGCCTTGGCAGGTGGGTTCTTAACCACTGCGCCACCAGGGAAGCCCCTGATGTAATTCTTAAATATTGCTCGGTATGGTTTTGTTTGGCTTATTTGCATCTATGTTCATTAGTGAGATTGCCCTTTAATTTTCTCATGCTGTCCTTAACAGGTTTTAGTATCTAAGTTAAGCTAGCTTCATAAAATGAATTGGAAACTGTTCCTGCTTTTTATTCATTTTATTTCCCCTCAGTAGAACTTCTCTTCAGTAGAACTTGTCAGAAATGCCATCTAGGCCTAGAGTTTTCTATGCCAGAAGGTTTTAAATTACTGATTCAGTTCCTTTAATCAGTAAAGAATTATTCAGGTTTTCTAATTCTTTTTGTGTTTTGATGAGTTTTATTTTTCTGGAAATTTATCCATTTTTATAAATTTTCAAATTTGTGGCATAAAGTTTTGATATCATCTTTTTAATATCTGCAAGATATGAAATGATATCTCCTTTTTCGTTCTTAATATTGGCTGCTGTATATGTTTTCTCTCTTTTTTTTAATCAACCTTGCCAAAAATTTATCATTTCGCAGGGAACAACTTTCAGCTTTGTTAATCCCGCCAATATCTTTTTGTTTTCCATTTCATTAATTTCTGTCCTTATTTACTTCTAATTTGTTTGAGTTTAATTTGATGATTTTATATAACTTATGGAGATAATTGCTTATCATAAATTTTGAGCCTTTTCTAATATATGCATTTACAGCAGTAAATTTCCCTCTAAGTATTACTTTACCTACATTTTACAAGTTTTGATGTGTTTATTTTTGTTATTATTCAGTTTTAATATTTCCTTATTTTCTAATGAGATCTGTGTAATAAAACTATATTGTTCAGTTCTCAAACATTGGGGATTTTCTAGTTCAGCTTTATTAATCTTTTGGAAGAACGTATTTTTTTGCTTTGCTTTTTGCTCTATTTATTTATTTGTTTTTTCTTCATTAATTTCTGCTCATTATCATTTCCTTCTACCTTCATTGGATTTAATTTGCTCTTCTCTTAAAAAATTTCTCCTGATGGAATGTCACTGACTTCATCTTTTCTTATTTTCTAATATTTTACATCAGTATTTGTAATATTTATGTTAAATTTAAATAATTTTTAAAGTATTAAAACTGCCTTATAGATACTATTTTAGCTGCATTCTGAAGGAGTATTTTTGCATTTTATTTTTTAACACGTAGAACTGTTTTTAGTATGACAAAAATGGTAGTACCTGTTCATTTTTTAAAAGTAAAAAGAAAACAAAAAACCTAAACACAGTCCTACCCACTTACTCTTTAACACCCTGTTGTAATAACCAAACATTTCTCAGTGCATAGATATGCATATATATGTTTAAATATTTTAATATACTGTGAACATCTTTCTATATCAATAAATATACTTCTATAGCATCATTTTAATGGCAGCATAATATTCTATTCTGGATTTACTACAGTTTATTTGACCATTCTTCTATTGTTGGGCATTTAGGTTGTTTCCAACTTTTCCCTATTATAGATAGCCATGATAAACCCTTGCCATTAAAACTTGGCAAATATCTCTGATTATTTCCCTTAGGATGAAATTATTGGGTCAAAGGACATGCACATTTTTAAGACCTTTGTCAAGCATTATAAAATTGTCCATTGGAAAGGTTGTATTGATGTATTCTTTTCATCAGCAGTGGATTACCTGATGCAAGACAAGTTTCTCCAACACTGAGGAGTGTGTGTTGGGGGCGGGAGCTAGCTAGCTTCTCCTACTGAAAGGTTGGACCTATGCCCCAACTGCTTCTTTCAGCCATTTCTATATTTCTGGGTCTAATAATGGCAACACCCAAATCTTGAAATGTAATGCCTCAGTCCTGCACAACTTTTGATATGTACTGTTTTTATTATCCTTGTTAGAAATACTTTCTAATTTTCAATGCGATTTCTTCTCTGATTCATAGGTTATTTAGCATGTATTTCTCAATCTCCAGGTATTTGGGGATTTTCTAGTTATTTTGTTTATTTCTAACTTTACTATGATTAAGAAAGATACTCTGAGTGCTTACAGTTCTTTAAATTTTGTTGGGCCTCAGAAATCCACTTGTGCAATATCTTGAGTTGTAAGCTGAAATAGTATTTTGCATGAGTGTGTGTGTAACATCATTTTTACTTGAAAGAATGACTAATAGACAGACTAAACCACAGTTACTCAAACTTGATTTTGCAGCAGACGTTCAATAAAAAATGAACGAAGTGAGCCTGCTGCTTCCAGGGAAATAACTCACAGTAGTTGTCACCAGTGAATGAAATTCAAATTTTCAAGTGAAACTTAGAATTTTGGAGAACTTGTATCTGCCACCATGAGCTTAACAGCTTCCCAGGATTTAAAGAATGTTTCTAATGTAATCAGCAGTGATACTAATAAATGTGATTTTTGATATCATGTAGTCAAAATGTGTCAGTATTTCAAAACTGCGTAACTCAGTGGACCAGTGTTTTTCAGATGACTAATGTGGAACGTTACAAAGTCATGTACAGGTAAAAGGTCTATTCAAAGAACAAGAGAGAACAATGGATTATATTATAACAGAGTACAAATAGTTCATTGATACGGTTTCAGATTCTGCATTGCAATTTGCCTTTAAGAAACTACCCATTCTTGAGTCTTGGTGTAGTGTCAAAGAAGAATATTCGAAAGTATCTACAAGGGCTACTAAAGCATACCTTTTTCTTCCAATTATGTATCTGTGTAAGGCCCTATCTTCTTCATTTACTTCAACCAAGTAACACTGTAACAGATTGAATGTATAGAAGCAGATGTGAGAATCTAGCTGTCTTCTATTAAACCAGAAATGAAAGAGATTTGCAAAATGTAAAACAATACCACTCTTCTCCACCAAAACAATTACCACCAAATTTATTTTGTTTTAGAATACATAGTTATTTTTCATGAAAAATATTATTTTGGTTAACATGTAATCGGTTAATTATTATTATTTTTAAATAAATGTTTTTTACATTTCTGGATTTTATTTTAGTTTTTTAAAATTTATTTATTTATTTTTGGCTGCATTGGGTCTTCATTGCTGCACACGGGCTTTCTCTAGTTGTGGCAAGAGGGGGTTACTCTTCGTTGCAGTGCGAGGGCTTCTCATTGTGGTGGCTCCTCTTGTTGTGGAGCACAGGCTCTAGGCGCACGGGCTTCGGAAGTTGTGGCTCGCAGGCTCTAGAGTGCAGGCTCAGTAGTTGTGGCACACGGGCTCAGTAGTTGTGGCTTGCGGGCTCTAGAGTGCAGGCTCAGTAGTTGTGGCACACGGGCTCAGTAGTTGTGGCTTGCGGGCTCTAGAGTGCAGGCTCAGTAGTTGTGGTGAACAGGCTTAGTTGCTCCACAGCATGTGGGATTTTCCCGAACTAGGGCTTGAACCCATGTCCCCTGCATTGGCAGGTGGATTCTTAACCACTGCGCCACCAGGGAAGCCCACATTTCTGAATTTTAAGTTTTAATATAGCAAATACTGATAGATAAAATCCCCACAAATACAGTCCCTTTGGGGTTCTCAATAATCCTTAAGAGTAGAAAATGGCCCTGACATCAAAAAGTTAGATAACTTAGTGGTTGCCCTAGAAATTACAGTATGCCTCCCGACTTAGAAGTTATTGTTGTCAAGTATCTGTATTTAAAATCAATCAATCCCCTCCCGTTCCCCCCACAAACCCCTTCCCCTCCCGTCCCATACCTACCTCTCTCTCTGTCTCTGAATAGTAACTGTTTTATATGGTCTCTCTCTCCAGAGTGAGACTGAGAAAATAGTTGTTTTATATAATCATTGTTCATTTAGATTCACCTACATATTTACTACATTTTATGGCAACATGCCTTGCTGAATCTCTGAATTTTCATTTGACTTCATTTTTCTTCTACCTGAAGAATATTCTTTTGTGTTTCCTTCAGGGATAGGTATGCTGGTAGCAAATTGTCTTGGGGTTTTGCTTATCTGAAAGAATTTTTCTTTCACCTTCATTCTCTACATTTATTTAGTGAAAAGAGAAGTTTATTTTATTTGGTTTTTATACAGCAAGTACTTATTAGTCATCAATTTTATACACATCAGTGTATACATGTCGATCCCAATCACCCAGTTCATCACATCACCATCCCCAACCCCTGGTGGCTTTCCCCCCTTGGTGTCCATACGTTTGTTCTGTACATCTGTGTCTCAACTTCTGCCCTGCAAACCGGTTCGTCTGTACCATTTTTCTAGGTTCCACATACATGCATTAATATACGATATTTGTTTTTCTCTTTCTGACTTACTTCACTCTGTCTGACAGTCTCTAGATCCATCCACGTCTCAGCAAATGACCCAATTTTGTTCCTTTTTATGGCTGAGCAATATTCCATTTTATATATGTACCACATCTTCTTGATCCATTCATCTGTTGATGGGCATTTAGGTTGTTTCCATGACCTGGCTATTGTAAATAGTGCTGCAGTGAACATTGGGGTGCATGCGTCTTTTTGAATTATGGTTTTCTCTGGGTATATGTCCAGCAGTGGGATTGCTGGATCATATGGTAATTCTATTTTTAGTTTTGTAAGGAACCTCCATACTATTCTCCATAGTGGCTGTATCCATTTACGTTGCCACCAACAGTGCAAGAGGGTTCCCTTTTCTCCACACCCTCTCTAGCATTTGTTGTATGTAGATTTTCTGATGATGCCCATTCTAACTGGTGTGAGGTGATACCTCATTGTAGTTTTGATTTGCATTTCTCTAATAATTAGTGACGTTGAGCAGCTTTTCATGTGCTTCTTGGCCATCTGTATGTCTTCTGTGGAGAAATGTCTATTTAGGTCTTCTGCCCATTTGTTTTTTTTTTGTTTGTTTGTTTGTTTGTTTGTTTTGCAGTACGTGGGCCTCTCACTGTTGTGGCCTCTCCTGTTGTGGAGCAGCAGGCTCCGGACGTGCAGGCTCAGCGGCCATGGCTCACGGGCGCAGCCACTCCGCAGCATGTGGGATCTTCCCGGACCGGGGCACGAACCCGTGTCCCCTGCATCGGCAGGCAGACTCTCAACCACTGCGCCACCAGGGAAGCCCCTGCCCATTTTTTCATTGGGTTGTTTGTTTCTTTAATATTGAGCTTCATGAGCTGTTTATATATTTTGAAGATTAAACCTTTGTCCTTTGATTCGTTTGCAAATATTTTCTCCCATTCTGAGGGTTGTCTTTTCGTCTTGTTTATGGTTTCCTTTGCTGTGCAAAAGCTTTTAAGTTTCATTAGGTCCCATTTGTTTATTTTTGTTTTTATTTCCATTACTCTAGGAGGTGGATCAAAAAAGATCTTGCTGTGATTTATGTCAAAGAGTGTTCTTCCTGTGTTTTCCTCTAAGAGTTTTATAGTGTCCAGTCTTACATTTAGGTCTCTAATCCATTTTGAGTTTATTTTTGTGTATGGTGTTAGGGAGTGTTCTAATTTCATTGTTTTACATGTAGCTGTCCAGTTTTCCCAGCACCATTTATTGAAGAGCCTGTCTTTTCTCCATTGTATAGCCTTGCCTCCTTTGTCATAGATTAGTTGACGATAGGTGTGTGGGTTTATCTCTGGGCTTTCTATCTTTTTCCATTGATCTATCTTTCTGTTTTTGTGCCAGTACCATATTGTCTTGATTACTGTAGCTTTGTAATACAGTCTGAAGTCAGGGAGTCTGATTCCTTCCGCTCCGTTTTTTTGCCTCAAGACTGCTTTGGCTATTCGTGGTATTTTGTGTCTCCATACAAATTTTAAGATTTTTTGTTCTAGTTCTGTAAAAAATGCCATTGGCAATTTGATAGGGATTGCATTGAATCTACAGATTTCTTTGGGTAGTATAGTTATTTTCACAATATCAATTCTTCAAGAACATGGTATATCTCTCCCTCTCTTGGTATCATCTTTAATTTCTTTCATCCATGTCTTATAGTTTTCTGCATACAGGTCTTTTGTCTCCATAGGTAGGTTTATTCCTAGGTATTTTATTCTTTTTGTTGCAGTGGTAAATGGGAGTGTTTCCTTAATTTCTCTTTCAGATTTTTCATCATTAGTGTATAGGAATGCAAGAGATTTCTGTGCATTAATTTTTTATCCTGCAACTTTACCAAATTCATTGATTAGCTCTAGTAGTTTTCTGGTGGCAGTTTTAGGATTCTCTATGTGTAGTATCATATCATCTGCAAACAGTGACAGTTTTACTTCTTCTTTTCCAATTTCTGTTCCTTTGTCTTCTCTGATTTCCATGGCTAGGACTTCCAAAACCATGTTGAATAGGAGTGGTGAGAGTGGACATCCTTGACTTGTTCCTTATCTTAGAGGAAATGGTTTCAGTTTTTCACCATTGAGAATGATGTTTGCTGTGGGTTTGTCATATATGGCCTTTATTATGTTGAGGTAGGTTCCCTCTATGCCCACTTTCTGGTGAGTTTTTATCATAAATGGGTGTTGAATTTTGTCAAAAGCTTTTTCTGCATCTATTGAGATGATCATTTGGTTTTTATTCTTCAGTTTGTTAACATGGAGTATCACATTGATTGATTTGCATATATTGAAGAATCCTTGTATCCCTGGGATAAATCCCACTTGATCATGGTGTATGATCCTTTTAATGTGTTGTTGGATTCTGTTTGCTAGTATTTTGTTGAGGATTTTTGCATCTATATTCATCAGTGATATTGGTCTGTAATTTTCTTCTTTTGTATTGTCTTTGTCTGGTTTGGGTATGAGGGTGATGGTGGACTCATAGAATGAGTTTGGGAGTGTTCCTTCCTCTGCAATTTTTTGGAAGAGTTTTAGAAGGATGGGTGTTAGCTCTTCTCTAAATGTTTGACAGAATTCCCCTGTGAAGCCATCTGGTCCTGGGCTTTTGTTTGTTGGAAGATTTTAAATCACAGTTTTAATTTGATTACTTGTGATTGGTCTGTTCATGTTTTCTCTTTCTTCCTCGTTCAGTTTGGAAGGTTATACCTTTCTAAGACTTTGTCTATTTCTTCCAGGTTGTCCATTTTATTGGCATAGAGTTGCTTGTAGTAGTCTCTTAAGATACTTTGTGTTTCTGCGGTGTCTGTTGTAACTTCTCCTTTTTCATTTCTAATTTTTTTGATTTGAGTCCTCTCACTCTTTTTCTTGATGTGTCTGGCTAATGGTTTATCTATTTTGTTTATCTTCTCAGAGAACCAGCTTTTAGTTTTATTGATCTTTGCTCTTGTTTTTTTTTTGTTTCTATTTCATTTATTTCTGCTCTGATCTTTATGATTTCTTTCCTTCTGCTCACACTGGGTTTTGTTTGTTCTTCTTTCTCTGGTTCCTTTAGGTGTAAGGTTAGATTGTTTATTTGAGATATTTCTTGTTTCTTGAGACAGGCTTGTATAGCTATAAACTTCCCTCTTAGAACTGCTTTTGCTGCATCCCATAGGTTTTGGATCATCGTGTTTTCATTGTCATTTGTCTCTAGGTATTTTTTGATTTCCTCTTTGATTTCTTCAGTGATCTCATGGTTATTTAGTAACGTATTCTTTAGCCTCCATGTGTTTGTGTTTTTTACGTTTTTTTCCCCTGTAATTCATTTCTATTCTCATAGCGTTGTGATCAGAAAAGATGCTTGATATGATTTCACTTTTCCTAAATTTACTGAGGCTTGATTTGTGACCCAAGATGTGGTCTATCCTGGAGAATGTTCCATGCGCACTTGAGAAGAAATTGTATTCTGCTGTTTTTGGATGGAACGTCCTATAAATATCAATTTAATCTACCTGGTCTATTGTGTCATTTAAAGCTTGTGGTCCTTATTAATTTTCTGTTTGGATGATCTGTCCATTGGTGTACGTGAGGTGTTAAAGTCCCCCACTATTATTGTGTTACTGTCTGTTTCCTCTTTTATAGCTGTTAGCAGTTGCCTTATATATTGAGGTGCTCCTATGTTGGGTGCATATATATTTATAGTTGTTATATCTTCTTCTTGGATTGATCCCTTGATCATTATGTATTGTCCTTCCTTGTCTCTTGTAACATTCTTTATTTTAAAGTCTATTTTATCTGATATGAGTATTGCTACTCCAGCTTTCTTTTGATTTCCTTTTGCATGGAATATCTTTTTCTATCCCCTCACTTTCAGTCTGTATTTGTCCCTAGGTCTGAAGTGGGTCTCTTGTAGACGGCATATAGTTGGGTCTTGTTTTTGTATCCATTCAGCAAGCCTGTGTCTTTTGGTTGGAGCATTTAATGCATTCATGTTTAAGGTAATTATCGATATGTACATTCCTGTGACCATTTTCTTAATTGTTTTGGGTTTGTTTTTGTAGGTCCTTTCCTTCTCTTGTGTTTACCACTTAAAGAAGTTCCTTTAGCATTTGTTGTAGAGCTGGTTTGGTGGTGCTGAATTCTCTTAGCTTTTGCTTGTCTGTAAAGCTTCCGATTTCTCCATCGAATCTGAATGAGATCCTTGCTGGGGAGAGTAATCTTGGTTGTAGGTTCTTCCCTTTCATCACTTTAAATATATCATGCTACTCCCTTCTGGCTTGTAGAGTTTCTGCTGAGAAATCAGCTGTTAACCTTATGGGAGTTCCCTTGTATGTTATTTGTCATTTTTCCCTTGCTGCTTTCAGTAATTTTTCTTTATCTTTAATTTTTGCCAGTTTGATTACTAGGTGTCTTGGCATGTTTCTCCTTACCTTTATCCTGTATGGGACTTGCTGTGCTTCCTGGACTTGGGTGGCTATTTCCTTTCCCATGTTAGGGAAGTTTTTGATTATAATCTCTTCAAATATTTCCTCTGGTCCTTTCTCTCTCTCGTCTCCTTCTGGGACTCCTATAATGCGAATGTTGTTGCGTTTAATGTTGTCCCAGAGGTTTCTTAGGCTGTCTTCATTTCTTTTCATTCTTTCTTCTTTATTCTGTTCTGCAGCAGTGAATTCCACCATTCTGTCTTCCGTTCTTATGCCTCAGTTATTCTGCTATTGATTCTAGTGTAGTTTTCATTTCAGTTATTGTATTGTTCATCTCTGTTTGTTTGTTCTTTAATTCTTCTAGGTCTTAGTTAAACATTTGTTGCATCTTCTTGATCTTTGCCTCCATTGTTTTTCGGAGGTCCTGGGTCATCTTCACTATCATTATTCCGAATTCTTTTTCTGGAAGGTTGCCTATCTCCACTTCATTTAGTTGTTTTTCTGGGGTTTTATCTTGTTCCTTCATCTGGTACATAGCCCTCTGCCTTTTCATCTTGTCTATTTTTCTGTGAATGTGGTTTTTGTTCCACAGGCTGCAGGATTGTAGTTCTTCTTGCTTCTGCTGTCTGCCCTCTGGTGGATGAGGCTATCTGAGAGGCTTGTGTAAGTTTTCTGATGGGAGGGACTGGTGGTGGGTCGAGCTGACTGTTGCTCTGGTGGGCAGAGCTCAGTAAAACTTTAATCCGCTTGACTGCTGATGGGTGGGGCTGGGTTCCCTCCCTGTTGATTGTTTAGCCTGAGGCAACCCAACACTGGAGCCTACCTGGGCTCTTTGGTGGGGCTAATGACAGACTCTGGGAGGGCTCACACCAAGGAGTACTTCCCAGAACTTCTGCTTCCAGTGTCCTTGTCCCCAAGGTGAGCCACAGCCACCCCTCACCTCTGCAGGAGACTCTCCAACACTAGCAGGTAGGTCTCTTTCAGTCTCCCCTGGGGTCAGTGCTCCTTCCCCTGAGTCCCGATATGCACCCTACTTTGTGTGTACCCTCCAAGAGTGGAGTCTCTGTTTCCCCAAGTCCTGTCGAAATCCTGCAGTCAAATCCCACTAGGCTTCAAAGTCTGATTCTCTAGGAATTCTTCCTCCCATTGCTGGACCCCCAGGTTGGAAAGCCTGATGTGGAGCTCAGAACCTTCACTCCAGTGGGTGGACTTCTGTGGTATAAGTGTTCTCCAGTCTGTGAGTCACCCACGCAGCAGTTATGGGATTTGATTTTCCTGTGACTGCGCCCCTCATACCGTCTCATTGTGGCTTCTCCTTTGGCTTTGGATGTGGGATATCTTTTTTGGTGAGTTCCATTGTCTTCCTGTCAGTGATTGTCCAGCAGCTTGTTGTGATTCTTGTGTTCTCACAGATGGAGTGAGAGCACGTCCTTCTACTCTGCCATCTTGGTTCCTCCAGCAGAAGAGCAGTTTAGATTGGCAGTTATTTTGATTTAAGATACCTTTCCACTGTATTCTGGCTTCCACTGTTGCTACTAAAAATTGGCTATCAGTCTAAGAGTCCATTGTTTTCACTGTTTGTGAGATTTTCTATTTTCCTTTGGTTTCCTGCAGTTTTCACTGATATGTATCTAACTATAGATATCTTGCTTGATGTTTAGTGGGCTTTTCAAATCAGTGGATTGGTATCTTTAATCATTTCTGGGTAATTATCAGCTGTTATATTTTCAATATTGCTTCTGCTTCATTTTCTTTTCACTTTTTAAATTAAACTTCAGTAAAATACATGGTGACTTTCTCACTGTAATCTTTTATGTTTCTTATCCTCACTTTTATATTTTCCATGTTTTATCTCTCCTTGCTTCAATCTGATTATCTTCTGGTTCACTAATTTTCTCTTTGACTATCTAATCTGCTCAAATTCTTAATTTTGATTTTATGTTTTTCCATTCTGAAATTTCTTCTTGCTACTTTTTCAAATCTGTAGTGTCACTTTTGATGATTTCTTGTTTCTTACTGAAGTTTTTAAATTCAGCTTTTATCTCCATGGTAAGCATTGAGGTTTTCCTATGATAACAGTAAGACATACCAGAATATATTCTGTACCCCACTTTTCAAAACACAGCTCTTTATGATTCCAGCCTGGGGTATAAGGTATTTTATGAGAGCCTTAGCCTTTGGTGGGCTCTTCTGAGGTGTGCCAAAGCAATAGCTCTGTCTCTCCTCTTGCATCACTCTGCTGCAAAAGAAATTGGACCCTGTATATCTCCACCTGACTGCCCCCTTCCACTTCTCTCGAGCTCCCCGAAAGTGAAGCCTCCTGCCTCCACAGCTGCCTTCTTTCCAGAGCCCCTCCCTATCCCCAGGGCAGAAACAGCTCTTGCTCACTTATTTGAGCTCTAATCCTTTCTCTGTTCTCACTAGGTAGTTTTTCACTCTTTATGCTGGTGATTCTTTAATGCTTAAAAAAATTTTTTTTATTTCCTCCAGTCTTTGTAGTTGTTTCTGTCACCTTCAGGGGAAATGCTGGTCAGAGAAATCCAGATTTGATCTGTCCTTTACAGTGTTTCTCAAAGAATAGTTTGCAGACACATTCCAATCTACCAGCCGTTTACCCCTCTATAATGAGATAAGAGCAGAAATTGAGACTAAACGTCTAGAAACTGTTAGAGTGATTTGACATTGCTGTGAAATTGTAGCACATGATTTTGTATGTTGTAAAAAGTACTAGTTCTTAAAATACCTGAGGGGGGAAAAAGCTAGTCCTTCACCACAGTTAATTTGAGAAGCACTTCTTCATACAATCAGGTACAAGTCTCCTACAAGCCTCCTCTTTCTCTGCTTTTGCAGAATACATTGTAGAGGAGGGAAAAAAACCTTTCCTCTATACTTTTTGGTTATATGACTGAGGCCTGCAAATTAAACTGGCAAATGACAGATAAGCAGGAGAAAAGATTTTCATTCGCACATGGGGGGTGGGGGACATGCTCACAGAAAAAAAGTGAAAGCCACAGAGACCCAGAGGCTTATATACCATTTAAACAGTGAAAGTAAAGAGACTGGACAAGGGAAGGGGGGAGTTTGGGCATCTGGGGTTGGGGGTAAATTGTGGGAAGGTGATCGGAAAATATATGGTAAATAAGAGTTATTTAGTAAGGTTTATTACACAGGTAAGAGTGGTTTTCTTCTTCCTGGTACATGAGAGGGGAACACCTTTACAAAAGGAAATTTCTGTCACCTTTACAAAGGGAAATTTATGTCCTGATTTTAGGCAGAATGGAGGAGAGGACAACATTCTTCCTGTATCTGCTGATTTTTCGATTGCGTTCAGTTCAAAATAATCCTGTGCTAAAGTGGCATATTTTGGGTGGCATATTCTGATTCCCTTCAACATACAGCCAGCCATACCTTGTGCCTCTAGACCTGTGATCTGTTTTGTTTGTTTGGAGCATTTGTTTATGAACAGTTTTTAAAAATTTTATAAGTAATGCATGTTTATTACAAAATTTTAAAAATTCAGATAGATGAAGGGGGGAGGTAAGATCGTTCATAATCCCATCACTTTTCACAGTTCAGAGTAAACCTCCCATAGTTTTTCTCTGTGTATAGTATAGAAGCATACCCCTACTCTTCCTTAGCAGGGTTTCTTCTCTGTCTCATTTACTCCCTCAGAATGGAATCAACTGGGGAAATTCAGAACATGCTTCTTGAAGCTTCTTGGCAGCTCCAGAAACACACTAAGATGGGAAGCCAAAGCGAAAAACAATAGAAGAGGCCTTAAAATTGGTTTTTTTAAGTTTATTTATTTATTCATTATTTATTTTGGCTGTGTTGAGTCTTCATTGCTGTGTGCGGGCTTTCTCTAGTTGCAGCAAGTGAGGGCTGCTCTTCGTTGTGGTGCGCAGTCTTCTCATTGCGGTGGCTTCTCCTGCTGTGGAACATGGGCTCTAGGCATGCAGGCTTCAGTAGTTGTGGCACGCAGGCTCAGTAGCTGTGGCGCACAGGCTTAGTTGCTCCACGGCATGTGGGATCTTCCCGGACCAGGGCTTGAACCCCTGTCCCCTGCATTAGCAGGCGAATTCTTAACCACTGCGCCACCAGGGAAGTCCCATAATTGTTTTTAAAATCATATTATCAGATAAAGTTTATCAAAGAATTAAGACATTGAACTTTTAGTTCAAGATTATTATATTAGGATTGTATGCATTATGAATATATTTTAAGTTTCTGTGATGAATAAAATTTGCATGAATAACAGTATTTTTAGTTATTTCTGTATCTCATAAAATTTAAAATTAATGCATTGCCTCTTTTACTTTAATATCAATTAGTGTTGCAATTAACTAATCAACTAGCTTTAATAATAGAAAATTACTTTCACAGTAATGACTTACTTTCAGACTAAACCCTCATAGAGCATGCCAGCATGTTTTAGAAGTTCCATAGGTTTTTTTTTTTTTTTTGGTACCCCTGTTATGAACCATTGTATTAAAAAAAATGTATAATAGCCAAAAGATCCCATTTATAATAGCAACTAAAAATATAAAATGCCTTGGGGGGGTGGGGAACCCAATAATCAATATTTGGAACTAATGTGAAGAAAACCTTAAAACTGTAACTTAGAGACATGAAAGGAAATGGCGAGGCATATCATGTTCAAGGATGAGAATATTAAGAAAATGTTAACTTCTACTGGTTAATCTATAAATATAATATTATTTCAGCCAAAATATAAAAATTTTTTAGCGTTTGAGAAACTGATTTTAAAGTTCAGCTGGGAGAAAAAACTCATAAGAAAATGTTTACAAAGAATAATAATGAAATGAGACTTATTTTGCCAAATATTAAAATATACTATTGCAGAATTAAAAATGGTATGGGACTAGATGCAAAAATAGTGGAAAAGAGTAGAAACCTAAAAATACCTTGGTGTGTGTATATGTAAATGCAGAAATTGTCATTTCAAGTACTAGTGTTTCAGATATGTCCATGAAAAGTGAGTCGATTCATGCTGGTGACTGTAGAACAGGGCAGTAAGCAATTTCCAGTTATTTCCCACTGACTGGTTCCCTCCTTAAGTGTTGCTCTCTCACCACTTTAGTACTTTCTCCTACCCTTAAGATTTTTTTCCCCCTTCCAGATCCCTCCAAAAAAGCCTTCCCTCTAGCTCTAAGGATTCTTATTGCTTTATGATGCAATCAATTTAGCGCTCTCCTTTGCCTAACTCTTCTCTCTTCTAAGCTGAATAGTGCTTATCCTCACATTTCGCAATTAAAAAGGAAAATGCCTAAACAAAACTGTAATTCCCTCACTGTGTGTTTTTAGTCTTCACAGATCAACCAACCAGCTTAAACTGCAGCCAGCTTTAAAAATAGTGCTTTTTTTCTCCCCACAACACAAAGAAATGAGAAATATTCAGCCTCTTTAGTAGGCAAGGAAATGTAAATGAAAGCAGTCGTGAGTGACTTTTTTTCCTCCTATCTGATTGACAAAGATTAAAAAGAATAGTCATCCTAGTAGAGGCAAGGTAGAGGAAAGAACACTTTCACACCCAGTAGTGGCAGTATAAACTGTTAAAATATTTTCAGTAGTGTATGTATCAAAAGTATTATTGTCTGTGCCCCTTGACCTAGCAGCTCTGCTGGTAGGACTTATACTGCAGCAGATGATCAGGGTTGTTCACAAAGATACATGATCGTGTTCATCCGGGCTTTATTTCTGATTGTGCAAAATGGGCACTGCCATACTTCAGAGTAGACTGAGCCATCATAAAAATTATTTTGGAAAAGAATCCTATTTGATGTTGGAAAAAGTTCGTTGGCTGTGAAATGAAAACTAGGTAAAATTTGTAAAGCCTTGTATAAATGTGAAAGTATTTTCATTTACGTAAAAGCACACCAAGATTTAAATAAACTATTCATTAAATATTTACTGTGTGCATAGTATTCTGCCAGGTTTTGGGTGGGAGTATGTTGAAAATATAAAATATACTTGTTCTTTAGGACTTCACCCTATTTTTGAACTGTTGAGCTTGAATGTGTACATTTGTTCCTTGCACACCTAGTAGGTGTAGCTGTAGATAATGGAAAGAATATTAAATATAGATAGGGATTTGAATTCTGTCCCTGTAACATACTTGTCTACTCACTTAGACAACTTGTTTGAGAATGAGAAGGATGCTGACTTCATGGGATGATGGTAAGAATGAAGGGAGATATAACAAGGAATGCTTTCCATGATACTTGATGAATAGTAATATTAGTAATGTTTATTAATTATTATTAATGGATTAGTTATTAATTATAGGTAATAGTAATGAATAGTTAGTTCCTTTGCTTTCCCTTCTGGAAGTCTATTTCCTCAGTATAAAACCTGCAACAGGTATTTTGGTTCCTGAGCTACTAAATAAATGAATGAATGAGATACTGGATTTGAAAACACTTTATAAGACTTAAAGCATTATGAAAATGTTAGCTAACTATTCATTGATATATGTAATAATCTGGCAGAAGTTTCATGTATACACATAAATATGTTTCTATGTAAGTGCTAAATGTTATTATATGGGCTATATAGAGTTGTTATAGAATTTAAGCAAAAGAAGGCCTTAATGTGACTGGTAATCGTTGAGAGGCCTTCCTGGGGAAGGTGAGATTGGAATGGAACCTTGAATTAAGGTAGGTTTTAAATGTGAGAAACAATATATGCAGAAATGTGTGGCAGAAAAAGAAATAAAATGGTATATTCAGGGAGTAGTGTTAGACTAATCTGCGTAGAGAGTGAGTTATTCTTGAAAAGTCATTAGACAGGGTAGGTAGAAGAAGCAAGGTATGGCTGAGACAGCAAGAAACCTTATTGATCTGGTGAGAAATAGAGAACCATTTTAAGTTTGGAGGCAAGATAGTAACCCTGTGTCACCAGCACATCAGTGTGTTAGAGTATGTTTGTAGCAGTTAACTTTGGTAATGGAAGTATAAACAAAAATAAATTATGGATTAGCTAATTATTCTTTTCCTTTCACAGTATATAGCTTGAATTCCCTTTTAGTGGTGATAGCTATAGCTAAATGTTTTAGAATCGTTGTTGTATTCTTAAAATATTACATGATGTGACTAGATACAATTTCAGAATTTGATTCAAAAATATGCCACAACCCCCAACATGCCCTTTTCTGAGACTTTTTGTTGTGATAACCTAAAGAAAATTTATAGGCAGTTTCCCATACTTTATGTTATTTGATGCTACCATTTGCTTGTTCTTCCTGTTTTTTTCCCCTGTAGGTTTTCAATGTTAAGATGGTTATAATGTCCTTTATAATTTATGTCTATTTTTCATCAAAAGAAAGGAGATTTAAACAATTTATTATAATCTTTAGCTGTAAGTCAACTAAAAACCTAGTTACAATGTATTCACTTTCAATGTTTTCTTCCTGAAATTTTCTCTTTCCTTATATTCTTTTTCACATTTCTCTACAGTATGGATGGAGCAGATCTGTGTTTTGAAATCGTAAAACGAGCTGACGCTGGTTTTGTATACAGTGAAGCTGTGGCCAGGTATGTAATTTGTATGAACTCCCCAGAAGTAAAGGTAGAAGTAAAAGAAGGAAATGACAAGGAAATCACATGAAGTGGCCTGCTCTTTGAACTGATGATGAGCATACTGCCACTCTTTCTTACAAGGAGCATCTCTCTTTTAATGTGCATTAGTGGAACCAAACAGTGACTGGAAATGCAAAATATTGAACAATGAATTGATCTATTTATATGGATTTACAGTTTAACATCACTACTGCTATCTTTTCCATTTAATGACTTTTATACAAGGAGGAATTTGATAGCTCAGGAACTGTGTAGACTTAAACTTGGGTTTTTTTGTGTGTTTGATTTTTGCTTTTTAGCAGATGTGCCTCATTAGTTCTTCAGTTTGCCTTTTAGTGATAGCATATTGTTAGGTGACCAGTTAATCTGAGAAAAAGCATAGAACAGTAGAAGGAACAGAAATAAAAGCACAGTTTTTCTGCTGAATATATTTGCTTCAGGCCAGTGTTTGATCTCCCAATCAAGTAGCCACCATTGTTCCAAGTGTAGGAGTTCTTGTAAAGAACTAATGACTCAAAATAAGGATTTACTATGAAAAATCACAAGAGCCATGCACTGGGCCACTTGCTTGTAGATTTGAAGCAGTACAACTTTCTGTTTTGGTGACAATCATATCATAAATACCCAATCCAATAAGTTGCCTTTTTAATACCTGGGGTACAGCATCCCTCCTCAGTCACTAACCATAGTATGTTGAAGGGTTCAAACCCACAAACCCATTAGGATTTATTAAAACTTTCTACCATTTGAGAAATAGTTACCATTAAATGATTATAACTTTCTCCCTCCTATCATTGTTTTTATAATTATGGCACAATGGACAGATATGGCTGAAAATTGCTTAGAGACTACCTCATGCGACTTTAAGCTTAGAATGGCTTGACATTCTTCAAATTCTTTGCCCTGCCTTCTCCTGACTGAGGAGCAAGGTCCCCAGTCTCAGGAGATGGAGCAGCCATAGCTATAACACAAGATAAAGAACATACTCAATTGTAGGTAGCTGCTGTTTTGTACTCCTGGAGCTAGGGAGAAGAAGCAAATGAGAGTTTATATATACTAACTTTAATTCCTTCTTTTAACTCCTGATGTATTCATGGTAGAACTGAGGCTAAATATCCTTTTTTCTTTTGTGCCATGTTCACTAAAGCATATTCTAGGGTTTTCTTTTTTCAATCCCATTTTACTCTTGTTTTGAATTCTTATCACAGTTTAAATTTTTTTTTTGTATTGTGTTTCAGAATTAAAAAGCATTCTTTAATACCAAAAGTAGTCAATGCTGTCTTGATTTTTCTTATGACACAGTGGTAAACCACTTTCTCCTACTAAATGAAACTCTCAGACTTTTGCATATCATTGTTCATATTTATTTCTTTAAGAATTTGAATTTTGTGTTTTCCCATGTTGATATCTTTCAACAGCAGCATCAAATAGGGAAAACTAAAAATTCTAGATGTTGATTTTATAAAATAGTGAAGCTTGATGGAGGAAGATGACATTTCCCTTTTGGAACTACAAAAACACTGGGGTACCTGGCATATAGGCTGTCAGAGTTGATGTTAAACCAGTACCACTTTTACTCTGTTCCCTACTCATCCCTATCACTTTTCCTTAACTTTGAGCCTGTCTCTGCCACTGGACTAGATGTTAGGATAGGGAGAATAGTAGTGTTGTAGAGGTGATGTCATACAGTGAAATGACTTGAGTTCTCTCCCAATCTTGAGATTTATAGAAAAGTTAGATGTTTATATATATCAAGATGATTGTATATCAATCAAGCCTGTTGATTTTAAGATCTACCTATATTGCTGTTAAAATGGTGATTTTATGAAAGGAACTTTCCAGAATGGACCAGAAAAGAGTAGTATTGGGATCAGTAAGTGACACTGCATAGAGAGTGGTTTGGCACAATTGATTAAAAACCCTTCCTAAAAAATGACAAAAGGGAGTGGCCTCAGAAAGTATGATTATGTGTGTCCCCTACTGCAGAGTACCAGTGACCATGTAACAAGGGCACGTAAATCCTTCCTTTGGTTTAGAGTGTTCAATCAGATGACTTCTACCTTCCTTCTCTCTGATTCTGTGATTTTTTGTTGGAAAATTCAGCTTGCATTAGTTATTCTAGTGGGACCAATTGCAAGAAGACTCTGAGACACCAAGTAATTATATTGATAATTTTGTTTTTCTCCAACTGGCTGAGCGTCAAGAGGAGCAGCAAAGCATGACATGAAAGAAAACTGCATTCAGTCCTTACAACCCAATTAGTGATTACCTCTGTTCTTTCAGAGGTGGTGAGTTGTGGAGGAGGCTAACATATAGGATCAGATTATCAGATCAAACTCTCACAAATCAGAGAGAGATTCTTCCCTAGCACCAGGCTTTACTAAACAATTATAAGGATACGAGCAATCAAAAGGCTCAGCTGAAGCAAACAGAGATCTGGGCCTTTTAAGGGCAGCTCCTCACTTCATTCCTTCCTGCATCAGAAATGCACCTCTGGCCCAGAATAGATGAGGTCTCTACGTGAGGTTTGTGAGATTCCACACACAGAGGGGAGCATTTAAATTATGAAACATCTCCATTGTGTATCTTGGAGAGTTGTATAGCTTACATGACATCTTCCAGGAAGCCATTCATGCCTCAGAGATCCTGGGTTCTGTTTATCATAGGTAGTCCTTAGCCAGGAACATTCTGTTAAGGGAATTCCAGAGATAAGCTTTCTTCAGCCTAGCAAAGAGCTTTTTTAAGTGTAGTCTTTTTACCCAGAGTTGCCAAAGAGAGTAGGCTGAGTCACCTCCCTTCTTTTCTTACACCCCCAAAATACCTCCTTCCAAAGGAAGTGAGAGGATTGCTGGCTAGCTCTTTTCTTTCCACAGAGTTATCATCATTCCTGATCCTTAGGGATGGAGACAAACATAGATATTGATGAGTTTCTCTGAAAGTATAGGCCACCATGATGCTTCATGAAATGAAGCTTTTTGATTAAAGTTTAGTCAGCAACTCTCTAGAATGTATATGGGTAGATTTTGGTTCTGTAGTCTGCTTGCACACTATTCACATGCACAGCCTCCCAAGGGTCATGACTGGCAGGGTGGAGAAAGATCAGTTTAAATATGTTACATTCGGGGGAAAAAAATTCTACCCTGCCCCCACAGAGATTCTAATATGTATGTATATTTGGGTTAAATAATTGAGTATTCGGATTTAAAAATGCTCATTCATTGAGGTTTTTTCTTTTTAAATAAGACTTTGAGATAAGAATTTTTTTTTTTAGAATTTTCTTCAGGCTAAGGATAAGAAGTGGCTGTCCTAGTGCTAAGTATCCAAAGTAGTCGTGCTGTTAGGTATAAGCTAGGTCCATATTACCTAACTTAAACTTACCTACTATTCCAGTGTTCACACCTAGATGGACAAATAGGCTGTTCCTAAATCTTGACTAAATTTGATACTAATAGACTTAACCTTTGTAGCATGCTTTAGAGTTTTTAGAAACTAGAGTTTTTCACACTTGTTATCTCTGCCATTTTGGGGGGTCACAGAATCCTCCAAAGCATGATTTGAACCAGGAAAGGGCCACAGCACCAAGTTAAGAACCCCTAACTTAAACAGAAAGTTAATTTCAACTGCACTGGCCCAGGCAGAGTATGTGACCATGACCCGCCATGTGTACATTTGCAAAGTAAGAAAAATTGGACATCACAACTGCAGGAGCCTGGCTCCTTCTGCTTAGAGCCCAGTTGTGAGGAGACAATGATAAGTACAGGAACAAAGCCTGGGGTTTTTTTTCCCCTGCCTTTCATTTTTAAACTAGAACCTTCTGATCAATTCTAATACATGAAATAATGCATATGCTAATTAGAGGGACATTGATGTGAGTTTGGCTAAATAGTAGCATACCAAAGAGGGGACTCAATGGAAATGTCTTAATTTTAAAGCAGGAGTGGAGAAAATTTTTTTTGGTCTTGAGTCACAAGCACACACACAAGGTCATTTGTAAGTACCATTAAATTATTTAGTTTTTATTTTAAAGTGTGGGGAATAAAAGATCTGGATAGAAAAAAAACCAAATGCAATAAATACTAAGCAATAATTAATGTTAAGTATATTGCATTTCTGTGTCATGGCTAGTTGGGAAGGAAAAGGGAAAAGTGAGAAAGGAAGAGGGATGGTAGGGGGAAAATGACAGATGTGAAGGGAATAAAATTCAGAGGAAGAGAAGATGAAAAAGACCCTCAAAGAAGAAACAGTGGGATTACAGAAGAACTTCAGAATGGAGGGAAGGAAATCGAAGTAAGTTCTGAAGTAATACTGAATGAACTGCTCTTGTCACACCCTGTGGCTAGTTGACTCTGTTACTTTTTTTTTTTTTTTTTTTTTTTTTTTTTTTTTTCTGGTAGCTTCTTTAATATTTTCTAAGTATAATATCATGTCATCTGAAAACAGTGACAGTTTTACTTCTTTTCCAATTTTGATTCCTTTTATTTCTTTTTCTTCTCTGATTGCCGTAGCTAGGACATCCAAAACTATGTTGCATAAAAGTGGTGAAAGTTGATATCCTTGTCTTGTTCCTGATCTTAGAGGAAAAGCTTTCAGCTAGGCGGACTCTCAGCCACTGCGCCACCAGGGAAGCCCATTTTTAAGGACTGTTCTTTAAAATGCTCGCTCCTCCTCTGTTCTTCACCTGGACCCAGTGCGGAGCCTCTGTGGACCCTGCTGACCTTGTGAGGAGTTTGACTTCCTAGGACTTAGGCCCAGAAGGAACTCTGCTTTGTTCAAGGATACCCCAACTAAAACTTGATTATGTTGCAAAAAGAAATTGTAGAGGCATAAGAGCGTTCTTCCTTCTTGTTTGTCCTTAGAGCTAAATGGAAATAAGACAGAGAGCCAGCCTCTGCTGGCAGATAAAAGGTTCCCACCCCTTTAGTCAGAATCCTTGGTGTACCTCTGAGCACTGGTCACTTAATTATAATCCAGTGTAACTAAGTAGAATTAACTGAGTGTCAGAAAACTTTTTCATGTTTTAAGCTTGAGTTTTTAGTTTGCAGAGCTATTTTACTTATGAACTGTTTGAAATTCCTTTGACTTAGATATCTCAGAAAATACAGAACACGTTAATTCTTCATAAAGCTCATAAACATGCATCTGCCAACTTTTTCATTACTAAGGTGCACATTCCACCAATCTTGTCTACTCAAATGAAAAGTGTCCGTGGGCAGTGAGTATGAAGGTGGGAGTTATAAACTAGGGACACTGTACATTAAGTTTTAAAAATATAAGGGTTTTTTTTTTTTACAGTTTTAGATTTCTTTTGTTTTTCTACAGTCATTACATGAGACAGATACTGGAAGCTCTACGCTATTGTCATGATAACAACATAATTCACAGGGATGTGAAGGTAAGTCATTTTTATCACTAATTTTAATACTTGTGAATAGAAACTAACTTATAGCAATGATAAGAATTAGAAATTTTTCTTTAGTGTTCTTATAAAGAGTATCTTAAAGTTAATTTTACTTACAAATAAAAATTTGTTTAACTGGTTTATATGTGGAGAGTTGTACTAGTTCTTAATAGGAACTTTTTTTATCATTTCAATTTCCTTATTTTTATTAAAATGTACACACATTCTAAAATTCTGTTATTCCTCCTTCGCCATTATGTGTGTAAGAGAGAAGTGTGAAAATCCAACAAATAGGAAGAACCAAACAATATCCTATACTAAGTTAATTGGGGGGAAATTAGAATTTGGTTTATATAGTAAAAGTTCATCACACACTTATATTTTCTTAATGGTGCGATGTAGAATAGTCAGCATTTTATTTTCTTTGCAGAGAGTTTTTTAAAATAGTCTGAAATCGTAATTATAAATGCAATACAGTTTGTACCCTTAGCAATATGAATATTACCATTATTCAATCTTTGTGCCTGTTTAATCCCAGTATCAAGTTTATGAGAACTGTCAGTCCCTGGCTTATAAGGTGTCAGGCAGGACATGGAGGCATGCAAGAAAGGAAGCCATGGGCCTTCCTCCTGATGCCTACCCCCTTTCAAGGCCTCGAGTCACTAAGAGCCCCTGTGGTCTCTCTGGCCCTGTTGTCTACTTTCACGTGCTCCTGTTTTGTCACTGGCCTCTCTCTAACCTGCAGCATCCACAGATATGGCGCTCTCCTTCCCTCAAGATGTATTATCAAAGGGTTGGCTTCTTTAATGTATTTTAATGGTTAAAAAAATTAAGTAGAATTTAGTTACATTTTCTATAACGTTTGGGAAATTTTAACTGAAATTCTTGTGGTTAAAAGCTGAGGGAAAGCGTGAGCAATTCCAGATCAATCTGGTAGAATGTTATAATAGCAATGAAAAATAATTGGAGAAATGCACAGAATACACATTAGTGTAAATTAGTTGTAAAATGTCTTATTCTTTTCAAATGTAGTGATAGGAAAATGATATTATTATCGCCACTCAACATTAAACAGCCCAATGGATACATAGCACTTTTATAAGGAAGTATTCTTCAGTTATGCAAACAAAGAGAATAAGAAGTGTAGAAAGATGAAGGGGAAGGGAATGGTCAATGATAGCAACGTGCTATGTCATTCTTTTGCATTTAATTAATGTAAGAAAATGCATGTATACAGAGTGAAGTATATCTCTTTATATATAATGACAAAAATGACAATTTGAGGGACTTCCCTCATGGTCCAGTGTTTGAGACTCCGTGCTTCCACTGCAGAGGGCGCGGGTTTGATCCCTGGTTGGGAAACTGGGATCCCACATGTCGTCCGGCATGACCAAAAAAAAAAAAGACAATTTGAAAACTTAAAATGTGTAAAACAGATTCTTAGTTCATAGAGTAGCATTGTGTTAAAAACACTTTTGCTCAAGAGGCAAATTTTTAAAATTGAGATATAATTAACGTTTAACATTATATTAGTTTCAGGTATACAGCATAATGACTTGATATATGTGTACACTGTGAAATGGTCACCACAGTAAGTCTAGTTACTCTCTGTCACCATACAAAGTTACAAAATGTGCAATATAATATTATTGACTAGTCACCAGGCTGTACATTACATCCCCCTGACTTGTTTATTTTATGGCTGGAAGTTTGTACCTCTTACCTGCTTCACCCATTTTGTCCACCCAACCCCCTTCCCCTCTGGCAACCACCATTCTGGTTTCTCTGTCTGTGAGTTTTGTTTTGTTTGTTCATTTGTTCTGATTTTTAGATTCAGCGTGTAAGTGAAATCATAGGGTATTTGTCGGTCTGTATCTGACTTATTCACTTAACATAATACCCTCAAGGTCCATCCACATTGTCACAATGGCAAGTGTTTGTTCTTTTTTATGACTGAGTAGTATTCCACTGTGTATGTATGTGTGTGTGTGTACACACTACATCTTCTTTGTTCATTCATCCATCAATGGACACTTAGGTTGTTTCCATATCTTGGCTATTGTAAATAACGCTGCAGTGATGTGGGAGGTGCACATAGTGTTTTTTCTTTTAGCATTTTCAAATTAGTGTTTTTGTTTTCTTCAGATAAATACTCAGAAGTAGAACTGCTCGATCATATGGTAGTTCTGTTTTTAGTTTTTTTGAGGAACCTCCATACTGTTTTCCAGAGTGGCCACACCAATTTACATTTCCACCAACGGTATATGAGGGTTCCCTTTTTTCCTACATCCTCACCAACACTTATTTCTTACCTTTTGGTGATAGCCATTCTAACAGGTACGAGGTGACATCTCATTATGGTTTTGATTTGAATTTCCCTGATGATTAGTGATGCTGAACATCTTTTCATGTACATGTACCATCTGTCTGTCTTTGGAAAAATGTCTATTCAGCTCCTCTGCCCATTTTTTAATCAGATTGGGTTTTTGTTATTAAGTTGTAAGAAGCAATTTTATTTTGAATTCTGTTCTTGAAAGGTAATTATATCAATATCATATGATAAATGATTGACAACATACTCTACTGTAATACTTTTAATAATATAGTCAGCTTTTTGATTAGCCATGGTATTTGATATAATGACAATCCAAAACCAAATAAAATCCCAAAGTAGTTATGTTTGAATGCTGTGCTTCACCTTCTAACTTACATTCGATTGATTTATTCAACAAATATCCGAGTGCCTACTTCGTGCAGTATACTGTGCTTGGAGCCCTAAAGGCATTATTATGGTCTCAGTAGAGAGATGAGATAGTGTATCTGTTACCAGCTACTACGGAATAACACACAGTGACTTACAACAACAAGCGCCATTTATTTGCTCTCAGTTCTGCAGTTGAGCAGACTTGATGGGGACTGCCTGATTCTGTTTCACAGGCTGTTGGCTAAGGCGGCATGGTTAGTATCCACAAAGGCTTCACTCACTTTTCTGGCATCTCAGCAGAAGTGAATAGAACAGCTGGAAGCTGGCTAGGCCCTCTTCATAGTCTCTCATTCAGAACATTTCTCTCTTTGTCTTTCTCCCCACTTCACGGGCCCACTTTTCTAGCAGGACAGTGTCCCATGGCACCAAAGGAGCAAAAATGGAAGTTACCAGGCCTCTTGAAGCCTCGACCTGGAATTGGCACTGTGTCCGGTCCTCTGCGTTCTGTTAGTCAAAATGTCACAAGAGTAGCCTGGATTCAAGAGGAGGAAAAATAAGTTGCACCTTTTAGTTGGAGGAGCAACCTATGTGCACAAGAATAGGAGAACTTGTTTGTGGCCATCTTCACAGATAGACAAACCAAATAATTATCGTCCAAGGTACGGGATGGTAAATATAATTAAAAGACAGAGTCAGAGAAACGTCATGGAGGAAGTTACATTTGAGCCTAGTCTTGAGTCATGGGGGAGTTACACAGGGATGAGAGGACGTTTCAAGCAACAGGATAGTGTGTGCAAAGGCTCAAAGTTAGTTTTGTATTGGATTTTAATAAATTTGTTTATTGTGTCTAAGGCACATGCCAAATAATTTTGAGGAAGCATCCAGAAACATTCTAAGGAAGGGAAGAGAGAAGTGATTCTGAAACTGCAAGTTAATAAGAAGAAACCACCAGAAAAGGCACCATTGTTGAGTTGGGAAGCAGACTTTCAACACAGAGCACACATTATTGTTGATATTCTTTATATTTCAGTACCTGAAATCTATACATTTCGCATGGGTAAATGTAATATTCACATTTAGCTAATTGGTAAATTTGAACTCGGGTGTATTTTTCTTAAAACATGCATCCAAAAATATGTATCGAGTGCCTACTATGTGTCAGGCACTATTCTAGGAACCAGAGCTACATCAATGAACAAAACAGACAAAATCACTGCCCCTGTGGAGCTGACTTTCTAGTTCAGGGAGACAGACACTGATCACTGAGCATAAGGAAGTCAACTGTGTAGTAGGTTTGAAGGTGAAAAGGACTACAGAAAAAAAGAGAGCAGCCAAAGGGGTAGGTAGGGACTGCTGGAGAAGGGGTTGCAATTCTAAATAGGGTGATCAAGCAGGCCACATTGAGAACCTGACCTCTGGCAAGGACTTGAAGGAGAGAGAGAGAGTGCACTAACTGACATCGAAGGAGGAGGGTTCTGGGTAAAAGAACAGCCAGTGTAAAGGCATTAAGGCAGGAGCATAAGTGCCCTTTTGAGCAAGAGCAAGGAGGCCAGTATGGCTGAGGCGCAGTGAGCAAAGGGGAGAGTGGATAGTAGGTGAGGTTAGAGAGGAAAGGAGGGGAGGGACTTTGACTTTTACTCTGACAGAAATGAGGATTCACCAGAGAGTTCTGAACAAAGATGGACTATTGATCTGACTTTCCACGGTAACAGGACAATGTTGCTTTGTTGGTAATACATTGAATAGGGGCTCAAGGGTGGAACTTGGGAAATAGGAGATGCTCCTGCCTGGCAGGGCCAGAGTGGTAGCAAGGAGGTGGTAAAAAAAAAGTAGATTTCCAGATATATTTGAAGGTTGTGTCAACAGGATTTACTAATATAATTTCAGTAATTTAGGTAACCCAAAGTAGTTTCATTCAGGGCCTTATTATAGGGGTTTTCCAATGTAGTGATCTTTAATAACAATACATTTCACATGGCTAATAATTTAAAATTTCACTTGATGTGTTGTTACTGTTTTTGCTAAAACAACTAATTTTGCAGCCTAGTAGCTTTTCTTCACATTCAGATATTGTATATTCAGTGACTTGTCTGAATAGATTTCTTCTGTATGTAGATTTTGGTTTCTGTAGTTTTTGTCAAAATTTTCTTCCCTTATACTTAGTAAAGAAAACAGAAGACCATTGCAGCGTTCCATTCCTTTGAGAAATATTTAGATTATTTAATCATCTGTTTCAGCTAGCCAAGAATATTCTCATTTTCTCCCTGGTTCTGGTTCTCTCTCTCTCTCCTTCCCTCCCTCCTTCCCTCCCTCCTTCACCTCCCCCCCACCCCAAGTTCTTGATATTGATCCAGAAGCATTGGGTTTCCCAAAGGTCCTAACATTATATTAATAATACTTTTTTCTTTACTTGGTATGCATTTCTTTTTGAAATCATAATACCCGAGTCTAAAAATGTTTGGTTATATCAGGTTAGATTTGAGTATATGGTGCCACCTGTAGTGGAAACTGCTCGCTTTCGAGAAGCAGTTTCACATGAAGTTGTGTAAAAAATAACTATATAATCCTTTGAAATTTGGGAAGGTGTGTCATCATAGTACAGCATCTCCCAACAACCATGCACATTCGGGGCCAGGCACTTTGTTGTGGGAGGCTGTCCTGTGTGTTGTTGCCTCTACCCAGCCTCTACCCACTACATGCCAGTAGCATTTCCCCCCAATTGTGACACTCAAAAATGTCTCCAGACATTGCCAAATGTCCGCTGGGGCACAAAAATCACCCCCAGTTGAGACCCACTGTCATAATGGCATATTTCTCATGTTTTGACTCCCTACAGGCATTAATTAAGGCATGTATTTTATTCCTTTTTTTCTTATGAAAGGATGTGGTAACTTTCATTATGTTTCAGTGTTTTCTTCCTCTCACCCCTAAATTAAAAGTACTTTAGAAAGAAATAGAGCAGTTTTCAAGGTAAATGCAACTCCTGGCTCCTTGCCTGCCTTCACTTACTCTGTTAAGCAGTGAAAGTTGAAATTTTCTTGTCTCTCCTGACTCCCAGAGACAGCCTCACAAAGCATCACCTGGGTGTGGAGAGACCAGCAAGCCGTAGACCTTTCTGTGGCTCTGACCTACTGATGTACTGTTTTAATAAACGAAGTTGAAGTTAAGCAGCTTCTCTGAGAGCAAACTGCTGTACACACAGTCACTTTCTATTCTGAATAGGGCCTGTGCCCAGGAGGTTTGGGGGCTCTGTTTTTAGTTCTCAGAACTGCAAAACCCCAGTCTCACAGCCGTTCAGCCAGGAGCCTCCGCCCAAGCATTTCTGTGTGTGCTTCCTTTAAATGGTTTTCCTTGCTAACCCATGAACACGCCTGGCTGCTCTCTGGTCCCCTTATGGTATCAGTTCTCCTTTCACCAGCTTAGGGCCAGACTTCATTATAAATGGGTGTTCATCAGATCACGCTAGTTGCCATAGCATTGTGGATTTCTTACGGTATTTCTTCCTCTATTGCTCTTGACATTTCTTTTACATCTCTTGCCACAACTCCCAAAAGTCCCTCATGTTTATATAAAATATTGAAATTCTCCTTAAAATGGAAACTTATTCTATTCTTTATTATAATAAGCACACAGGCTTACCTTCTGCGTTACTTTCATAAGGTTGTTGTGAGCATAATGTACATGTTCAGCTTGAAAGTGGGGTTTTAATACTTAGAAATACAAGATAAATTTAAGATGATTTTGCTTCTCTTTTTCCACCGACCCCCCTTCAAAAAAAAAAATCAACTCCTTGATTTGAAAAGAAAAGAATGACTGTTTCCTTTGCTTAATAGACGTGAATCCTTTCACTGCTCCTTTCCTTTTTAGCCAACGGTAGCAAGCATGTATGATACAGCCAGAGCATTTGTGCTGTCAGGTATAAAACCTTCCTAGCTGTAGTAACTCTTGCCACTGATATCAACTCACTTTGAATTTGGGGGCAGTCAGAGAAGGTTCATGGCATTGGGCTGCAGGATTGAAATGCTTAGCAAATTACCAGTGTCCCTCTGTGCTCCCTCTGTGGTTTGCCGAGCAAGATTTCCTTTCAACCTGTCTTCACCCATTTGTTCATAACAACTTCCACCCTGCAGACTGCAAAGCCAGGGGTGGGCTGCAATCGTCCTTACCAAATCAGAACAGGGTTGACATTGTAGGGGAACAAAACTTGCCACCCCCAAAATGTATCTCTTTGGCTTGAAGATTATTTGGCGCTGGTTGTTTTTAAGAAACAAAAGATTCAGGAAATTTTTCTTTTTACCTCCTCCTTAAGCGCCTGAAAGAATTTAAAGGGCCTGGTCTAGGAAGAGTACTATCACCAGAGATGTCTGCAAAGAATATGGGCTGGTATGGTGGGGGAGCTGAGCAGGCTGGGGACACCAAAGTCCTCTCTGTGTTCCATTGTCTTTGCATGGAGTAGCAAGCACTTGTTTACCAAACATTTGTTTTTCTATCTCCATGTGAGTTGCCTTCCTCCCCTTTGAAGTCCCAAACCCCTACCTCCTTCTCCTCTCTCAGATGGCATATAAGTTCCAATTGCCCAGCTTGTCCTTGGGCCTCATATTCCTATGGAACCCCCATAGGTACATAATTCAATTTGTTTTTTCTCCTGTTAATCTGTCTCATGTCAATTTAACTCTTAGACCAGCCAGGAGAACCTACAGGGGTAGAGGAAAATTTTTTCCTTCTTCAACATCTTCCTCTTCTACTCACAGAATAGAAACGCACTTTCAGGTTGAGTAGTACGTCCTTAATTTTGCTGGTCTAGTCTTAATGGTACGTATTCCTGATTAATAGTTTGCAAGTTGCCTTGATGGGAGTGTATATATGAAAGGATAAAGGGGGAAATAAACATTTATCATGCCTGTTAAGATATAATCTTGTTGATCTTTAAGTCAAAATTTGAGGTTTCTGAAATTGTGTTTGACTATAACTCACGGACACATTAAAAACATTGTTTTTCTGAAATTCACACTTTAAAGTTAGGGTAAATTTAGAAAGGGATACCTTATATAAAGTATTTGCCATGACATTAAATAGGCAGTACTTCAATTACACAAAAAATTCAACATAATTTACAATCACCTATTCACGAAAGCATCTATGCTGTAAAGATAAACATGGTGATTAATAAGCTCAGTACAGAGAATTAAAACAGAAGTTGTCTTATCAGAATGAGTAACTTGAGAAATTGCATATCTTTTTTCCTGCCTTTTTTAAATGTAGGAAACTCTACTTTGGTGTAATATCTTTTATCTTTTATTTAAATAGTGGTGATATAAAGTGATTTTTTTAATAATGATTTTTACAAGTTACATATATCTTTAGAACTCCTAAGTGCAGTGAAATTTAATACAGTACTGCTTATGTTAAATGAAAACTATTGATCATCTTCTCAATTCCTCTTAGTCTAATGAGTTCTGGTTTTAAAATTTATGTAAGAATGAAAGTATTGCTCTAACTGTGGAGAAAGCTGGATGTCTTGGGAAGTCTCCTGGTTGACGTTGAGTTATTATGTGATTCTCATGTCTATGAAATTACTAGATTGGACACCCCTGTTTACAGCCAGCACTTAGGAAGTCACCTGGAGTTCCCAGGTCTTCGTTCGTCTCTGCAAATTAAAAATAATAAGAAATAAGATTGCTACTATAAAAGAATAGTTGTATACTGTAAATATTTGAAGCCGGCATGTGTTTTTTTCTGATGTTTCTCTGAACATTTTCTTCTCTCAGTTAAACATTGAAGTAAAAAGGAGAAAAAATAGTTACTGTTTTCTTTTTTAATGAAAATTGCACAGATGTGTGGGGAAAACCTCTAGTGATTTTGAACGCATGGCTCTTGGGGAATCCGTATAGTGAATTGTTTCTCTATTTTAAATTCTAGAACGAAACATGCTATGAGATTAAAGGCTTAGAAGTGCAATGTGAACTTTAAACTTTTTGAGCACTGAAGAAATTACCATGTAGAGAATAAATAAGTCTTTAAGCAGTCTCTAATGAAGTAGCAGGTTACAGTTAAGGTTTATTCAACTTCAGTTTTATTCAGCTGTTTATGTTTGGTTCTTATCTGAGCAGAGAGAATGCAAGTACCATAGGAGTAGAAATAGAAAAGAGACTAAAGCTCCAAAGGTGCTTATGATCTCTTTAGGAAGATAAAGCACACATTCTTTTTTATTTTAAATTATAATATATATAATACAGAATATAGCCATCATCATTTATCTTACTGTGACAAGATTGCATGGAAGAAAGAAATGACCATTCAGAAAGGCTTACCCTTTAAATATTTACTTAGATATTGGAGAAAATTTGGGTGACTTTTTTAACTATGCACTTCAGTTTTTTTCATCAGTAAATTGGCATACATTAGGGTTGTGATGATTAAAATAATACACGTGAAGCATGTAAGCAGAGTGCCTGGCACAATAGCAAGTACTTAGTAAAGGATAGCTACTCATAATAGTAACATCATCTGGTTTAATCATAGTACTTATGAATTACATAGTATTTTTTCATTCTACAAATGAAGAACTTAACACTTAAAGTGGGTGATTTGCCTAAGATTGTCCAGCTGAATAAGAGGTGGAACTAGTATTGAATCTAGGGACTCTAACTCCAGAGACCAGTCTTGCAACAACGATACTACTATACTGCCTATCATTCATTCATTTATTTCACAGAAATTAATTAAACATATTTACATGCTAGGTACTGTTTGTCATTAATAACATTATTTATATTGAATACAGAGGAAAATATACAAAATGTGATGAAGATCAGCATGTAATGACATTATATTCATTTTTATTTTGACAAAGCCTAATCCAAATATTTAAGCATATTTATAAATAACGTCTACTTAATAAATACTGGAATCAATGAATGTTGCTTCTCCCAGGATCATGAACCAGATAACACCAAATAAATAATGTGTTTATAAAATAAAACCTTGGATTTTTGTAGTACATTATTCATACATTTAGATAGGACTTAAATGAGGAAATTTCTTATTCACTTTTTTCTTTTACTCATTTTTAAAGCTACCAGCAAGACATTACCCATAGATGGACCCTTGTATTCTAACTACCAAAAAGTAGAAAAGTCATAAACCATTTGCTTCTTTATCCTATAGTTGTGACGTATTGTGTTTTGAATAGAAGCATCCATGGTTGAGTTTAAACAGAAAATGGTCTGTTGGTTTTATATGCAGTGGGATCCTTTCAATATGCTTGACTTTTGCCTCTTAACTCTCTGCCATCTCAACTTTCACTATAAGTAGAACCGTAAAGTGAGTTTTACGTTTGCTTGTTTGTTTGTTTATTTTTAAAAACCAAAGAGATTTTCTTGGTGCCTATTATCAACCAAGCTATGACCTGTTAATCATGTAATTTAGGGTCCCTAATAGAGTCATATGAACACTTCTCTGTTTGGTGTTGTTTTCCATTCAGAAATCAGCCAGAGGGTTGTATATGTGGTGACTCAGATTTTGTAAAGAGATCATATAGTGTCTTCTTGAATGTTTTATCTAAAAAAAGAAATATAATGGGGTCTGTGCTACTTCTGGCTGATGCAAGACAGGTGAGGATGTTTTTTATCTCAATTAAATAATTCAATTGCTGACAGTCCGCTCCTTGGCATAGAACAAAAAAAATGGGTTTAAAAATGCTATATGGAAGGAAGCAAACTATTAGTAGAATCTGGATAACCAAAAGGTGCCTTTTCACAGAGCTATAAGTCAAATCTTTTTCTGTAATGGATGTACAGGTCCTTATTTTTCTCAGATGGTTGACAAAAGAGTAATATGATGTTAGTACGACTAAAAATGAAAATCCAATAAATGTGGTTCCAATGAGGCTTGCAGTCTGAGAGATCATGGCTCCTAGTTCCATCTGCCGATTGTAGCACAGGGTCTCTTCTCCTTCTGTGGCCTCCACAACTGAGTAGTATATGATAATTGGAAAAATTATGCCTAGAGCAACTACCCATATGTAAACACATAGTTTTCTAGCAAAGTTGGGCTGGCGAAATTTTTTCAGTAACTGGCCATAAAATATTTTCTCGTAGCACGAAGTGGTCTCTTGTGTGGAATCCTTTTTCATTAAGGTAGCATAGCGGCTTATGGCAATCCAACTTAAAATTAAGAGGCTGACAAACATACTTACATGCATGGATAGAGTTCCCAAAAAATTGACCACCCTGCATTGCGCAGATTGATATTCCCATTGAAAACCTTTCAGGAAATAGATACCCATGAAAGGCATGGCACTGCACACAAGCAAGTTTGCAGTCACAAGATGTGCTAGGTAGATGTGCGTTGATGTTTTCTTAGCTATTTTTGTTAAAAATACCCACTGAGAGAGAGAATTTCCAAAGAGACCAATGATACAAAGGAAGGTATAAATGATCGGTAAAGCCATGGAAGAGATCATGGATGGTTGAATACATGTTGAGTTGTTACTCATTTATATCAGATTTCCTTGAATTTTGCCACAGGAACTAGAACAGAATTGCAGATATTTAGTATTAAAATTATAGATGGTATTTCAGCTAAATAGTTTTTTTATAAAGCATTGGATAAAATAAAATAGTAACATAAATATATTGGATGAAAAGGGAAAGTATAGATGCCATCTCACCTTTTCTAATCACGATTGTCCAATTGAAATAAAAGAAAGTTGATTATTGTGGATGGTGCCTTTGTCTAAAAAACAAAATTTGATAGAAATAAATGCCTGAGATTTATTATTTTATATTAGAGAAATTTATAATTCTTATATTAGATTTTAAGGCAATTTGTAAATGGCAACTGATTTTTAGCCTAGAAAGGTAATTTAAAAAATTTTAAGGCACATACTAGCCAAAGGAAGGTGTTGCAAAAGTATTTTGTGGCCATGTTAATAGAAGACCAGTTTTTAATTATGATGTTAATTGTACATAAATACTTTTCAAAATGGTGTCTTTTCATGGCTAAAGAACTTCTCTGTAATCTAATACTATTAGAAAAGTCACTTTTCATTTTTCAGAAGTAAACTTAATTCTACATAAACACTCAGGCAAGATCCTGAATTGAACAGAAGGAAAGTGTAGTGACCAAGGATGGACACCAGAATCCCAGGGTCTTTACCAAATGGCATCAGTAATTTCTTGTTTCAAATATTAAATGATAATCTATCATAATTCAATAAAAATCTAGTTTAAGATTCTGTGTCAAAACAGTAGTTGCTACTGCTTGTTGGTTAGAGCACCCTCATGTGTCTTTGTGTGTAATTTAGTATCTTGGTTTTTCAGACAAGTTTTTTTTAGAAGATATTTTAATCACAGTATAAATGCAGGTGTGATTTTGCTTTTTTAATGTCTTATTTTTAAATATTTCTTGCTTCAGAAGGTACAAATACAAACTCCTTTTCATTCTTATTTTTCTCATGCTTTTACTTCTTTCAGGTGGAAGTAAGAAAACTTTTTGGATTCTGGTCAAATAAAAATCATGAGCTCTATTCAGAATGTGCTTCATTTCTCTGTATTTTTCACCATCCCTTTCTAAGTACCACATTCTCCACTCTTTTATAATCTAGAATAGGGATTCTCAATCTTTTTCTTCTCATTCTCTCTTTTGATAAACACAAAACTTTTTACTACCCACCGCCTTCTGAGATTCTTATATGCCCCCAGCCCCTCAGGAATATTTTACTCTCTACCCCTCTTCAGAATCATGATTATATTTTCTGCATCTTAGATTATAGAAATAGGGATTTTTCCCAAAATATACCATTATAATTTTGAAATAACTTTTTAAACCAACCTTCACCCAAAGGCTTGAAAGCTTGAGTATCTCTAGGTTCAAGTAATAAGACCCTTAATGTCTACCAGTGTCTTTATCATTTTATTTTGTTGCTTTGCAGTTTTTATTTAGAAAACAGTTCATATGCTTCAGAGTGAGTTTGTATCTGAATCCAGTACAGCCTGGCAAATTGGAATTGATTTAAAAATCAGTCAGATAAAAAAAAATGGTTCTGAAGAACCTAGGGGCAGGACAGGAATAAAGACGCAGAGGTAGAGAATGGACTTGAGGACCATGGGGAGGGGGAGGGTTAAGCTGGGACGAAGTGAGAGAGTAGCATTGACATATACACTACCAAATGTAAAAATAGATAGCTAGTGGGAAGCAGCTGCATCGCACAGGGAGATCAGCTCGGTGCTCTGTGACCACCTAGAGGGGTGGGATAAGGAGGATGGGAGGGAGACACAAGAGGGAGGGGATATGGGGATATATGTATATATATAGCTGATTCATTTTGTTATACAGCAGAAACTAACACAACATTGTAAAGCAATTATACTCCAATAAAGATGTTAAAAAAAAAAAGATTGAGGCTGAAATGAAATGTTTACAGATAAACACCACCTGAGGGAGTTTATCAACAAGAGACTTATCACTAAAGGAACTTTAAAGGTTGTAGTTTAGAAAGAAAGAAAAATGCTCCCCAAAGGATGGTCTGCAATGCAAAAAGGAATGATGAGCAAATAAAATCGTAAACATTTATGTAAATCCAAACCAAAATAGTCATGTATTTTAAGAGTAATTTCAAATTTGTGGATTTAAAACAGGACAGAACGAAAGTGCTGGACAAGAATAATACGCAAATCAAGAGTGGGATCTAACTTGATGTTCCAGTGTCTTTGTATTCTTTGGGAGTAGGATTAACATACTGTTTCACTTCAGTATATGTCGAGTTAAATATGCATGACAAAATTTCAAGGTAACCACCTAAAAAATAGGAATAGAGTGCTGAAATTCTAATTTACCAGGGGGTGGGGGGATGGAACAAAAATGAAGGAAAAAAATCAATTAAAATATGGAATAAATATTTTTAAAAAGCAAGATTATAGAAATCATCACAATAAATATTAATGGACTAACCTTGCCCATGAAAAGAGTAATCAGGGACGCAGTGAGAGAGTGGCATGGACATATATACACTAACAAATGTAAAATAGCTAGTGGGAAGCAGCCGAATAGCACAGGGAGATCAGCTCAGTGCTTTGTGTCCACCTAGTGGGGGGGATAGGGAGGGTGGGAGGGAGAGGCAAGAGGGAGGAGGTATGGGGATATATGTGTACATATAGCTGATTCACTTTGTTATACAGCAGAAACTAACACAGCAATGTAAAGCAATTATACTCCAATAAAGATATTTTAAAAAAATCAGAGAGTGAAATTAGCCAATGTATTTCTTAAGAAAAAATTATCTGATCAAAGTAAATTTTTATATTACATAAGGAATGGAGCTTCCTTTTTTTTTTTTTTTTTTTTTTTTTTTTTTTGCCATATGTGGGCCTCTCACTGTTGTGGCCTTTCCCGTTGCCGGACGCGCAGGCTCAGCGGCCATGGCTCACGGGCCCAGCCGCTCCGCGGCATGTGGGATCCTCCCGGACAAGGGCACGAACCCGCATCCCCCGCATCGGCAGGCGGACTCTCAACCACTGCGCCACCAGGGAGGCCCTGGAGCTTCCTTTTATGATGATGTTAAAAACACTAGCCGCTGCCTTGTGTAGATAATGCATTATGTACTAAAATCTATAAAGGTGGTGCTTCTGTATTAATGGATAGTATTCCTTTTTTTTTTTTAAACTAGACCACCACATAGAGCATCTGTTATCTCATATTATTCATTACCATTGCCTTGCTTTTCTACTAGCAAATGCTTCAGAACAGAAGAGGGGTAAAAAGACTTTCACAGAGGCTAGCTTTATCAGACAGATGACATCGAAATTCTATAGGAACCTTCACTATAACAAATGACAACTAGTTGACCATCTTTAGCTTCTCAAACATCAAATTTGTATCTACTGTGTACCTCTCCTTTAAAAGTAAAGTTTGATTATAAAACTGCTAGATAATTATTTTCTAAAATTTAGAAAATACTCTAAAGCTTAAGAAATCAAATAACAGTCACGTTATATATACAGGATTGCTCTCTAGAAAATGTGTACAAGTCTGCATTCCTCTCAGCAGATTGTCTTGTCTTGAATCACTCCTGTAACACATTGTGCCTCTGCTAATTTGACAAATGAAAGAAGTCTACAATTCTAACTTCAGTTACTAACGATTATCTACATAATTACTATGCTGACCTTTCTTAATCAGCTTTCAAAACTTAAATAGTTTAGTCCTGTTAGAGTTTTTATAGAGTTAACTTTTAAGTTAAAAGTGATCAGTCTTACCTGTATGAGTAGTTTATGCCAACCAAGGCTCTGTTGTTCAGGGTGGTGATGCTAAATTTCAGATTTTAAATTCTCTGATCATCACTCTTCCATTATCTTTGTTTTAGTCAGCGTGAATAGATTCTTGCATGACACGAACTGCAGTGGAAAGAAAAGGAAATTAAACAGAGTATTGAAGAAATTCAGTAGTTACGGTAAATGTAGCAACTACCTTCTCAAAAAAAAAACCCAAACTCATTTCTCTATTTCTATAGTGAGAGCAAATTAGTGGACAGTATATATACTGTGCTTCCTTTTGATTATTTCATGAACCGGTTACACCTCATTGAACTTCATTAGCATGCTTGACAGAAGTTAAGTTCAAAAGTTTAATCCCCACGACTAGTTAGTTTTGTACAATACAGTGGTAGAGGGAACCACTCCATAGTAACCCAATAAAATATTGGTACAAACTTGTCTGTAAAATCGTTTGTGGGTGGCTTATTTGCAATTCAGCTTTATCACAAATAAAGGGAAACTGAATGCAAAGTTTTCTTACTTTAGCAGGTTACTGGAATCAAATATCATAGAGCTGGGGGATAAAGAAGTGAGGCCCAGAGCAGTGCATTCAGGGGTTTGGGTCTCATCTTGGTTAACTAATGAACTAACTTATTCTACTTCAAATTGTCCTGTGCTGCCTCCATTCAGATTCAAAGTAGTAGTTTGGAGTATTTCATAATGAATTTGGGGAGTCCTGGAAAGCGCCAGAATCCGAAGACCAAATATGCCTCAAATAAAATCAATAGTTATATTACAATATAAAGAATTGTGAAACCAATTTTATGTATAGTATTGTTTAATCAGTCTATGAACTATTAACTAAATGAAAGCTAAGTGTGTACAGCTGAGGAGCCAGACCTGCATCACACATTACCCTTCCTTGGGTAGTTAAACCAGTGGGAGTCTGAGAATGGGAACAGGAATCTAATTTCATCAAGCTCGAACACTTTAGTTGTCAGTAAATCTTCCTTTAAAATTACTAAACGTACTTTGCCAATTCTCATAACCCTTGATGCTTATCTTATTTCTTGTTGATTGCATAAATCCTTCCCAATGTTTGCTAATACTTCTCTGTAAAACAAAAGTGAGGACTACCTGAGTGTCTGGATTTTGTTCTGCTGTTATTCATCTTTGCATTTGCAGTGCTTGCCATCATTTAATTAAGAACAGTGGTTCATCCAGGGGTATATGGCCATTGACTGCAGAGTAATTTGACCTTTGGAATTCCTATCATTTTTACTTCAACAATTTTTCATGTTCCAGGAAGGAATTATTTAGAACAAAAAAACACTTCAAAATAATTTAGAGAAGAAAGAATGGAAAAGGAATCCTGTGTATAAGTGATTGAAAGATAATTTTAGTATTACCTGTTTGAGGCTTAATAAGTACCTTCGGACCAAGAAAAAAGAATGTCCTTACTCTCCACAACTTATCTTCTCTTGTCCCCGAAGTCAGTAGATGACACCATCACTTCTTCCGTTATTCAAGCCAAAAACCTAGGAATCATCCTTGATTCCTCTCTTTCCTTCACATCTCACAGCCAATCAGTTGCTGCTACTTCAGCTTCTACCACCACCACTACCACCACCACACCAGTATTAGCCACATTTAATGAAAGCCTATTATGTGCCAGGCATCCTATTACGTGCTTTATATGCATGTCTTATTCAATCTTCACAATACCCTGTTAAATATTATGAAATAAATATCTTCATTTTAAAGGTGAGGAAAAGTGAACCTCAGAAAAGTTGCATAAGTTGCCCAAGGTCATGCAGCCATCTTTCTTCACAGAGCAAGTAATTGAAGAGAACAAGGCCATAGTTGCAATGCCTGTTTTTGATCTAGCCTCTAAAGTCAACACTGTCACTTCTGCAGTATTCTGTTGGTCACCCAAAGCCATCAGTGATTCAGTGTGGGAGGGATAAATATCAGGAGGTGATGGTCTTTGGGAGCCATCTTGGAAGCTGGCTACCACAGATGTCACTCAACCATTGAACCAAAGAAGAGTCAGAAGTACTGCTTAAAACGATGGTCAGATGACTGATAATTTATAGGGCAAGAATGCCTGGATAGGTGTAATTTTCGCCATTTCTTCCTCTATTTTGATTTTTTTTTTTAGTGCTCTGTAGTTTTCTTTTTTTTTTTTTTTTTTGCGGT
>NW_006785059.1:585435-608186 GCF_000442215.2 Lipotes vexillifer
GTGTCCCCTGCATCGGCAGGCGGACTCTCAACCACTGCGCCACCAGGGAAGCCCTGTATTTTTCTTAAACAGTGCAATTCACAAATATTTATTGGAGTTCCTACTGTGTTTCTAGTGGCATGTGGAAGTCACAGAAGTATATCAACCACAAGCTAATTTAGGGTCTCTGGAAATTCAAGAGTGGTTCCAGAAGCAAGCCAAGATTCAGATTAATATGTGATGTGTGGTACAGACTTTAAGTGCTCTATGAGTTAGAAAGGGAGAAAACTAAATCAGAGTGGTTCTTAGAGTCCACAGGAACCGAAAGGAAAGAGAAGAGAATGCATGGTGAGCAACAATTCTGCGCCAGTACCAGGCAGAACATTTTACATATAAGAGCCCTAGCGATGGGTGGTGGTAGCCCCGTTTTACACATGAGGAAATTGAGTCTCAAAGATGTTAAATAGCATGCCCAAGGTGACACAACTAGTAAATTAACTTCAAGGCACATGTTTGGTTTTTTTTTCAACCTCACCCTCTACCTTAGCAGAAATTACTGGTTTTTCTCTAGAGTCGATAAGGGTACCTTATGGTAAGTAAACTGGAATCAAGTTTTGAATACTTTTAATTTCAGACAGGGTTTCTAGACTCTAAGCAGAATTGACTGGAAGAAATCAAGCCCAATTTTTTTCTTTCTTTGAAAACTTTGGACTTCAGTAAGCTAATTTTTATCCCATCAATATCAGTATAAATTCTTTATGATTTAAGTGATTTTGAGTTCCCTAATTGAAATATAAGGAAATTTTTATTTATATTTTCCTAACATACTGGGAAGTATTATTGCAATTGGTAAAAGGTGTAAATGTCAGAGAATACAAAATTAACAGAAATACAACTTGTCAGGCAGAAATTTCAAGAATTGCAAGTTCTGTGTAAAAGTGGCCCCTTGGACTTTTCTCATTTAGGTCACCTACAGTTTTCTTTGGTTCTCATTCATCTTTCCCATGCTTCTCCTCTTCAAAGTTCTGCTTCTGTTTCCAGGTCTAAATGCTCTTGCCTAACCATTCTAATTACTTCCTATATCATTGCCAAATACTGGCTTCCTAAGTGTTCTGCTCAGACCCTTATGATTTACTCCTTGAGGTGTTAGAGTAGTTCCCCAGAGTGTAAGTCCTGCCTTGTACGAAGTTTCCTGCTTTTGAGATGTTTGAGGTTCAAAGGGCGGGCATGCTATAATTTACTTTGACAATCCATGGTGAGCTGTATTCAGCAGGGGTGCATGAGAGCTTTCCTGACGGATTACTGGGGTTAGGATAGGGTCCCTTTTCAACTTGCCTCAGAGCCAGAACCCGGAAGACACAGGACAGCTCAGTCATACCTGAATCATTGTGCTTCAACTAGACAGTTATTTGGGGCTACCCAAGCTAGTGTCTTCTGAAATGGCGACAGTTGGCCTTTTAAGCACTCTATCTGACCCATCAGAAGTTCAGAGCGTTGGGAGGCTGGTGTGCAGGAAGAGAAGACATGCCTTATGTAGTCCACATTAGAACTTCACATTCAAAAGATAATTATTTCTTCAAGGGGGACTTGGGGTTGGGGTGCAGTGGAAGCCTTTATCCAGTTCATTGCACACCCGAGCCAGTAGTTACCTTTAGGAGGAGTGAAGCAGAGACTTGTTACTCAAAGCTGTGGTTTGTTCAAGGTTCTCTGAGCACCCCTGCTCTCTTCAGGATGTGGTGTCTGGCCACAGCCCTGTCTGTCTCCAGTTGCACTGTGCTCAGGCCCTCGCAGTCTACCACGAGCAGCTATAATCATGGCTGTCCCACCCTTAATCAGGGTGTGAAGATCCTCTACTTGCTGCTACGAGCTGGTTTCTCAGCAAACCATGGGAGTATTTTCCTCAAGAACTATTAAGAAACAGCAGAAATTAAAGTCCAAAGTTTGTAAATGTATAATAGCACAGAAACGTGATTAGCTTTGTAAGAAAGGTCTAATGACTAAATGGACCTGCCAATTAGAGTTTCACTATACTTCACCTTTGGCTTTTGTCTCTCCCTATCGGCTTGAATGCACTGGATAGACATTTTCTTCTAGAAATGCACACCATAGAAACATGGTGACAGTCATTAGAACTGGAATGACCTCAGAAGTGGCAATTGGAAAACAGATGGGAAATTAGTAGGTTTAGGGAAAGGGAAACTTTAGCATTGAATTAGATGAGGCAAAGATATTTTTGAGGACAGTCAGATTTTGAATTTCAGCATCTTTGAGTCAGTCAAGTTTGGTTCATATCATGCTTCAGAACCTACCTTTTTTTTCAGGTTCTTTGAAAAGGCAAAAGTAGATTAAAATTTCTGAAAATGAAGCATTTGATTATAGAATTCTAAAAATAATTTAGGCCATTGTATTGCCACAGGTACAAAACACATACATGCACCTTGGATTATGACTTGCAATGAGATTTAAGGAGTTAAAAAGACATCATATTATCAGTGCCCAGAAACCTTACCACTGCCCCTTTCTTCTCAAGGCCATTTCCTGGACATTTTATTACCAATCACTTCTTTGGGATTTCTAGATAAAATTGTCTTGAGGTTAAATCTCCTGCTCCATGTCACTATCTTTATTCAAGGGGGAAAAAAGAGATGTCAAAGGAAGATGAGGAAGAGTTGGGTATCTGAGGTACCTATTAGTGTCTATATTTACTTTCTCTTATCAAGAACCCCAAGTATTGGAGTAGCAAGCTTTCCTGAGAACCACTTTTAGAAAAGTTATAATAATAATAAATGACAACCACTGAAGTGCTTTTATATATAGTCACTTAATTGTTAAGATATTTAATTAAGATATCTCTCAGATGGATACCATTATTACTATCATTTTCTAGATGAGAAGATTTAGGTCCATAGAGGATAAATAACTTGTCGATGGTAATGTAACTGGTGTATTGTAGGGCCTATATTTGAACCCAGGTAGTGTGACTTCAGATCCCATATTCTTAGCTACTACCAGAATCTGGATTATTTTTTAGATAAAGGTGACCAAGTGTCCCTAGTGACCAAAAATGTATCAGTTTTCAATCTGGAAATTTATTAATTGCTGCTAACTCTCCATTGTACTAGTACTTTTCCCCTCTGTAATTGATAAGTAATCTGATGGTCATATTTTGAGACTCTCTGAATATATTTTTTCCCCTCTCAACCCAGTGGATTTTAGCATTCATTGATGGTCCTTGCCTGAATCATTGCTTATATTGGTGGTTGCGTCTTTATAATGTTTTGACAGAGATATATTAGACTTGAAGTAGTCATTTTAAGGTATCACTCTAAACAAGTGTTGGTGTCTTATTAGATAGTTCTCAAATTGTACTATATATGGTATAGTTTCTAATATTACCATGTGCTCTCTTCTTCCTCCTCCATCAAAAAGCCAGCCTAAAGTGTATTGTTTTAATAGACTTACAAATAAAATATTGAAGCCAGGAAATATAAGTTCTCTGGAGTTCCATATCGCCAGAAGTATCTGGTAGAGAAAATTGGAAGGAAGAAACCAGAGTACATTTTAACACAGAAAAAGTCTGTAGAGAATTATTTCTTTGGCGACGCTTTGACCAGCAGAGGGCAATCTATTACCAGCCCTAGTTAAACCTCTTTTGCTGTTAAAGGCTGAAGCATAAGCTGCCCGCCTTGCACTATTTTCCAGCTAGAAACTTAGAACAATTTAAAAGTTTAGTTTTTTTAAGCTCTAACAAAATGATTCTTTATCTTAGTAGCTGAAAAAACCTTTAAACGTGATAGAATAAAAATAATTGTATGGACAATGGATTTCTGTCCTTAAGCTGAAAACCCATTGACACTCATCTGCCTTTAATAGGCTATGTCCTTTGGAGATTTCGTTTTGTTTTGTACTAGTGATTATCACAAGAGTCACCTTTGTAAAATCGTTCACAATTACAGTTATCCTAGCGGTAAAAAGAAAGTCTGGCATTTTAGTATGCAAAAGTTTTTCTCATATCTTTAGTTTTTCTTAACTTTTTTTTTAATCATAGCAATTCATGGACATAGTTTTTAATAGTCAAATAATACTAAAAGGCTTGTAATGAAAACGACATGTCATGTCTATCAACAAGTGTAATTTAAAGTGTATTTTACCTAATGAAGAAAGCATAGGGGAAGTCACCTTTATCCTCCACTCTAGTCACTTCTTCCTGTCAACTTAAACTACACAGATCCCCTCCTGTTAAGATACCATCTAACCAGTTGCCTCATCATGCAGCATATGCTTGTTATCTCTGACAACTTATGGTTCCTTACTAAATCTTCAGTAACCCTGCCACTCTCCGCTCTGCAGTGGTTTGGAAAATAAATAAATAAATATCTCTCCCTCTCACACACACACACACACACACACACACACACACACACAGCTTTAAGCAAAACAGAGGCATTGTCTTTTTTGTTAATGAAATTACTTACTATATTTGTTGTCACCTTTTTAGAAATTAATGGTATGCATATTTTTAATTTAATCTTATATGCATCATTTATCTATTGCTGTATGCCAAACCACCGCCAGACTTGGTGATTTATGACAACAACCGTTTGTTCGTTCTCAATCCTGCAATTTGTTCTGGGCTCAGCCAGGCAGTTCTACTGTCAGTCTCTTCTGGGGTCATTCGTTCATGCAGCTTCTTAGTTATCTGGCAGCTCAGCTGAGGCTGGATGGTCCATGATGGTCTCTCTCATGTCTGGAGCCTCAGCTGAGATGGTTGTGCGGGCTGAGTATCTCCATGTGATTTTTCATCCTGGGTTTATTTACACCGTGATGGTCTTGGGGTTCCAGGAGCACAAAACTGGAAGCTGCAAGGCCTCTTAAGGCCTTGCTTAGATGCCATACAATGTCCACCACGATTTATTGGTCAAAGCAAGTCACAATACCTACTCAGATTCAAGAGGTGGGCAAAGACTCCACTTCTGGATGGGAAGAGCTGCAGATAATTTATTTTTTTTAATTAATTAATTTATTTTATTTATTTTATTTATTTATTTTTGGCTGAGTTGGGTCTTTGCTGTGCGTGGGCTTTCTCTAGTTGCAGCGAGCGGGGCCTACTCTTCCTTGCGGTGCGCAGGCTTCCCGTTGCGGTGGCGTCTTGTTGCTCTCTTGTTGCGGAGCACGGTCTCTAGGTGCGCGGGCTCTAGAGCACAGGCTCAGTAGTTGTGGCGCAGGGGCTTAGTTGCTCTGCGGCATGTGGGATCTTCCTGGATCAGGGCTCGAACCCGTGTCCCCTGCATTGGCAGGCAGATTCTTAACCACTGTGCCGTCAGGGAAGTCCCGCTGCAGAGAATTTTAATCTACCACATTTTCTTTACTGTGCTCGCAATAGCAGTGTTCTAACTAGATTTTTATATTTTTTTTCCTCAAAGTACAGTACATTGGCTCTTCCTTTGGGATTAATATAGTATGTGTACCTCAGAGTCCATTGCTTCTTGGATAACATCCAAAAAGAAAAGTTAACTTTGCAAAGGGATACCCACTGTGCCTCAGTTCAGTCTTGGAGCTGTATTTTCTTTTGATTATTTCTTGTATTAAAAGGTGTACTGAAAGTATCAGGAATCCATGTTGTTTCCTTTGTACTTTTTATCCTCTGTTAATAGCCCTTTTCTATTTCCAGAACTAATCTAGCTTTTCAGTAAAACTAGAAGAAAAGTCTGTTTCTGCTTATCTGATCCTAAGAATGGGATAATTAATTGAGATCTCCAATACTAGAGCCTAAAAGGATACAGAGGGATGCTTAGTCTAGCTTGCCCCTTTAGTAGCTTTTTCCCCCACCATGCTAGGTTGTACTTATTACTGGAGGTTTAGTTATTTGCAGGATCACAAATGCCAACTATCAGAGCATGAGACCCTCAGTTACTTATTTAGCTGACACCTCTCACTACTTGCCACATATATTTGGAACTCTATAATCAGTCCGCACAAGAGCTGACCCTGTGTGTTCCAGTGTTTTTCAAGTCTCACTGGCCACAAAGGGGAACTGAATATGAACATGCATGCAAACCTCATCAGTTCCCTTTGCAACCAGCTGAAAGTTGTTTTTAATATAGCGGAAACTGTTTTTCTTTTGAGTACAAACGAAATTTCCACCCAAATAATGAAGCATTTCTGCTTCTGACAAATCAGGGCACACATAAGAGGACACTAAATTGCGAGAAAGGCAATTAAAAGAGAAAGTCAGAAAATAAAGAGATAAAACTGAACTGGGGAAGAGATAGAGATGCTGCTGAGTACAGGAAAGGAAAAAACATAGAGGGGGAAGTATTGGGGGTACTAGAAGATCTTGGTAGGTGATAGAACATGAGAAGAGGCAGGAAACATAGAAAGGAAATGTGTATAACAGGAAAGGGGCTGTAACAGTATTGCCAGCAGTGTTAAAGGAAGGCATTAAGGTTTTTTAGTCCAGATGTTTGCCATTGGATAAAATTTTAAAATATCACACATCAGAGGGATTACCATTCCCACCTGAGTTTATACTCTTGAGCCAGTTTTACAGTGAAGGTACCTTGACCCCGCTTCATTATGCAGTGCAGTAACCTGTTTGACCACTCTGATTATGCATAACAAAGCCAAATATCAGTAAGAAAGCAAAGAAATGAGCACCTAACATAACAAATGTCACAAAACTCCCAGAATCCATCAACTTATTTTAGATAGAGTTTAAACAGTCTCTCTACCAGTAAATATATATATATATATAATTTTTTTTCTTTTGGCGGTACGCGGGCCTCTCACCGTTATGGCCTCTCCCGTTGCGGAGCACAGGCTCCGGACGTGCAGGCTCAGTGGCCATGGCTCACGGGCCCAGCCGCCCCGCGGCACGTGGGATCTTCCCAGACCGGGGCACGAACCCGCGTCCCCTGCATTGGCAGGCGGACTCTTAACCGCTGCACCACCAGGGAAGCCCTCTAGCAGTAAATATTAATGAACGCCTGTGATGTGCTGAGCAAGGGACATGGGACAAATCTGCTACAAAAGAAGATTCTGGGAAACTGCTTGGGGACCATTGACCATACAGCAAGCAGCCTCCTTCCTCTGCCCCGCAGCCCCACACATCTGAATAGCCCTGAGGGCATGACTATGGGTACAACATGATGGAGCAACAAGATCACAGGTGGCTCCTGGTTGCCACTCATTATTAAGGTATTGAATGTTCTGTAAAACCCAAAACTTCTGTTAAAGGGATCTAAAGAACATCTAATCCAAACTTTACTAAATGCTTGAAATGCTTTGCTGCCTTCCCAGCTTGCTGAGGATCCATACTATATTGAAATAGCTCTGCTAGCAAATAACTCACTGGCTTTCTATTGCATTTGAGATCTGCAGTTGTTGGAAAAGCCTCTTCTACAGTCTGGTGAAACATGCTGCTTGCAACTCCCCTCCTTCACTGGTCGTCTTTCTGCTTGCTCTCTGAGGCCACACACACACACACACACACACACATTTTTGCTCTAATGCCTTTCTTTTAGTCTTCTGCTTTAAGGCTAAGTAATCCCATTCTTTCAAACTGTCCCTCTTCTGGCATCCTCTCCTCTTCTACTTGCTCGAGTTTCAGAGTGTGGTTCTGACAGCATGGGTCTGCTGCAGCTCCTGTCCTGGACGTTGCTGTTATTAGTGAAAGGTAAAGTTAAATTACCCTTTATGAGTGCTTTCCCCACCTCATTTGGTCCAGGTCAGCTTCCCCTGTGTATCTTCCTAGTTCTAATGTGTATCTTCAGCTTCTGACCATTCCATTTTATATATTTCCCCTGTCTTTCCTTTGGCATTTGAGTATTTCAGTAAGTAACATATATTGAATGTTTCCTAATGGCCAAGAACATTTATTCACTCGTTTAGTCTCCATAACACTAGAAGTTAGGTGTTCCTATTATTTTTGTTTTCTCAGTAGAGGAAAGAGAGCTTGTACAAGGTTACACAGTAAGTGGTGGAGCCAGAAATTGAACTCAGGCAGTCATTGCAGCAGCTGCCCTATTAACCTGTCCATTATGCTGCCTCTCAGTTCATTATTTAATGTTTAATGTCAGTAGGCTAAGAGGACCTACTGGATGCAGCGCCACCATAATCCTCCCCATGGCTTTACCAGTGGGATGGTAATACTCTTGGTCCATTGGTTAAGACTGTTCCCCTGGACTCTGTCTGGGTGGGCAATACCAACATCTTCCTAGTCTCCACCCCCCTTTTTCTTCCAAGTTTCCCTCACTTACCTGCAAGTGAGTGGCCAATGCTTTCTTTAAATATATTGATAGACTTAACAGGTCAGCTCCTGGTCTAGGAGACTTTCTATCCCTTTAAAATGGTTTGCATATCTGTAATACTTAGATGTTTGAATTTTGTAGGTTAAGTCTCAGAAAACATTTTTGTTTTCAGGGGACACCTCGTTTGCACTCCTATGTACTATACTATTTCTGACTGAAATGCAAAGTTGTCTAATTGTAAGATAATTTCATCTGCAAATTCTTTAGCTTAGTCCTTGAGGGGTGTATATATTTCAGAAGGCCAGGGTTCATCTAGATTCATTGATTAGAAAACGTCTTCCTTTCCTTATGGTGTCTGGCAAAAGAAACCATAAGCAAAGTAAAAGACAAGTCCATATTGGTAGAAGTTATTTGCAACCCATATAAAGAACAAAAGATTAGTATACATAATATATAAAGAATTATTTCAACAATTTGAAAGAAAAAAAGGAATAAAAGCAACTCATTAAAGGGAAAAGGGGAAATGGTGTAGGTATGAATAGATGATTCACCCAAGAAGAAACATGAATGGGCAAAAAAGAAACATGAGGTGATGCTGCTCCATTTCACCAGCAGTCAGGGAGGCACAAATTAAAACCACAGGGATATGCCATTTCACACCTCCCAGATTGGCAAAAGTTAGTAAATCTGATAAAATCAAGTATTGGTGAGGATGTGGGTAGAAGAACTCTTATCTTACTAGTGGTGGGATAGGTGTATAAATTGGTAAATTGGTAATTGCACTTTGGAGAGCAATTTGTCACAACTGAAATAAACTGAAGATGTTTATACCCTTTACAACCAAGCATTTCTACTTCTAGGTGTCAGCCATAGAAAAATTCCACACATGCACACAGGAGACTTCGCTTGAGCGTGGTTTCTAATAGTGAAAAAGTGGAAACCACCTAAAGGCCCATTGTTAGGAGAAATGGAGAATTGAACTGTTGTTTATTCTCACAGTAAAACACTGTGCATCTGTTAAAACGAATGAATCTATCAACACAAACATAATTTGAGTGAAAACAGTTACAAAAGGATGTATTAGTGAGATACTATTTGTTAAATTTTAAAAACAAAAACTAATGCACATTGTTATTCATGCCACTTACGAATGTTATAATAGTATAAACATGTACATCAAAATGATATACACTAACTTTAGGCAAGAGGCTACCTCCGGATGAGCTTTAGTACATCTTCTTGGATTATGTATAGGTACAAGAGAACAGTTAAGCAAATAGGGCCAAAACATTAACATCTGCACAATTTGGGTGATGGGTGCTTAGCTACCTGTTACGTTGTATTTTTACTTTTTTGTATGTTTGAAATATTTTATACCTAAAAAATTATTATATGTGGAATTACCAAACCAGAGTATAACTGTAACAGTTAACTTGCTCCTGGAATAACTTGCATGGCTTACTAACACAAAAAGAGATTCTATGCATCAATACCTGTATCCAAACCACAATTAGAAACCTTTTCCAAAGCTCATCTTATGATGGTTCTTTATGCATTTCCTGGGCTAGAAGCAAAATTAATAAGGGTGAGATGCTCTAATTTGATTTCTTTTTTTTTCTCCGTCTATTCAACCTGTATGCTTTTGTACTGCTTTATTGTCCATGTTTCAGGCAGAGCTTTCACAGAGTGTACAAATGTGTGATAGTTAGAAAACTAGTTCTTTAAGATTTTAGTCTTTCGACATCACACAATTTTGATGAGTAATAAGCAGAATTTTTTGCCCTAAATACATATTAATACCCATTTATGTTTTTTTTAAAAAAACAAAAGACATCTCAGTAATTACCATTGTGCTTGGGCAGAATGAAATGAAAACGAAAAGCAGTGTCTTAGCAGAGACAATGCCTGTGGAATAAAAGTCTACCAACTTGCATCCCCTCATATGTAAAATACAGAAAATACTTCAATCACGATGCAGTGAGGAGTAAATGATAATAATGCATTGCGAGCACCCAGCACAGTAAAAGGTACATAAATATATTTTACTTTGCTTCCCATTCCGTTGCATGTAAACTTGAAGGGGGGAAATAAGAGGCAAAATGGAAGTTTACGACAAACCTAGCACTTCCATTTTAGCTCTGAGTCTATTGTTACCACCACGCAAGCAGTCCTCCACGTCTTAATTTGAAAACCAGACTGAACTGAGGCACTATAGCAACCACTTATAGGAATGTGTTCTTAACTGGGCCATGTAGCTACGAAAAAGGACACTGCATCGTCCATTGTGAGAGTTTATATCTCATTCGAGTTGTCATAGTTCAGATTATATTCTGAGATTCAAATGCTTTCTTCTGATCAAAAATACAAGTTTCTTTGGAAGTTTATGGTGTCCGTTGGTGCCTGACATTAAAAACTCTCCAGTAAATGTCATATCTGTTGTGAATATTTTTCTCACTTTGTGCTTTTGCTTTTATTTTTGTTTATGGTTTTTGACAAAAAAAATAGTCTACTTTTAAAAGTCAAATCTATGCATCTTTCCCTGTGGTTATTTCTATTTTACTAATAGGAAGTCTTTTCCCTTCCACAGATGAGTTAGTCACATATTTTTAAGTCTTTTAATGCATTCATTATTTACATTTAACTCTTTGATCCAGTTATAATTTTTTTGGTGTGATATGAGGCAAGGCTGTAAATTGGCTTTTATTTTAAATAAGCACAGCACTATTTATTAATTCATTTCTTTCTTCCCCTATGCTCTTTGTGATGTCTCCTTTATTTGCAGTGATTCTCTTTGAAGGAGGAAAGTGTATCAGAGTCACTCAAACTTTTAAAAAATTCATTTAACAGCAGAAACTAACACACCATTGTAAAGCAATTATACTCCAATAAAGATGTTAAAAAAAAATTCACTGAACCCCACTTTGCAAGCTTCTAGCACATCTTGACTAACAGACTCCTAGGTTGCCCTCTGATTTGTTCCTGCTCCTACCCTGTTGAGAGTGATTAACTTGTCATATAATCTTCTCAGGTATCATTGAGGGTCTGCGTAGAGCTGTGCATTCTGTTCCATTGATAAGTTTATCCTTGCATGTGCTCCACGATGTTATCCTTAATGAAGGATAAGAATATATTTTAATATCTGGTAAAAATAAGTTTCCATTCATACTTCAAAAGGCTAAAAGATAATTAGCCTGTTAACATGTTTCTGCAAAATCCAGGCTGCCTGTTGAGAGAACTCTATTTCATGCTGTTTTTTAAAGCAATTTACTCCAATAAAGATGTTAAAAAAAAATTCACTGAACCCCACTTTGCAAGCTTCTAGCACATCTTGACTAACAGACTCCTAGGTTGCCCTCTGATTTGTTCCTGCTCCTACCCTGTTGAGAGTGATTAACTTGTCATATAATCTTCTCAGGTATCATTGAGGGTCTGCGTAGAGCTGTGCATTCTGTTCCATTGATAAGTTTATCCTTGCATGTGCTCCACGATGTTATCCTTAATGAAGGATAAGAATATATTTTAATATCTGGTAAAAATAAGTTTCCATTCATACTTCAAAAGGCTAAAAGATAATTAGCCTGTTAACATGTTTCTGCAAAATCCAGGCTGCCTGTTGAGAGAACTCTATTTCATGCTGTTTTTCTCTTATGGATAACTTTTAAGTAACGCTTTGCTTCACAGAGCTGTAATTATATTAGTTCTACTTTCATATCAGCAGGACTGAAGAATACATTTTAAAAAGAAGTTGAAAACAAAACCTTCTGTACTAGAACAGAAGTTTCTTTTTCTATTGACCTGATCTTAGAAATTCAACTGCCATCAAACCCAGCTCTGCACAGAATACTTTTCCAAAACTAACAGCAAAACTCAGCATTTAGGTCTTACTCTCGCAACCAGGCAGTTAATTATGCCTGTGTTTGGTTTTGCATATGTGAGATGTTATTTAGAAACTTGTTCTCAAGATCTTTTGCAAGGTGAGAATATGTATATACTTCTGAATTTCCCTTTTCTGTATGCTTCTAGAACTAAATCTTGGCTTCGGGGAGGTAGGGGCAGTGTTTCCTACTTGTGTACACCAATGCTCAATAAGAAATAAAAGATTATATGTAATAAATAGCCTTAAATTTGTTTAGCAAATTTTTCTAAAAATTTAGTAACATTGTCAGGAATCAGGTTACTCTAAGGTATGTTATTAGTGAAACTTCTGTCGGTAAAGAAAATCTGTTAGGAGCTTATAGATAGGTTGACTTTTAATAAAATTTATTTTATCACAAATATTACAGCAAGAATTGACTCAGTGTACTTTTTTAAGAATGCCATTGTGCAGAGCTTTATAGGGATCATCTCATTTAATATAAATAATGAGAAAGCTTCTAGAATTATGAGTGTATATGTGTTTCTTTTAATGTTCCATAAAACTACTACTAGTAATAATAATAGATAATGTAATTTAACCATTCAAACTGTATGTTTACAATAGACACATGTAGGGATATAAAATGTTTACCAATAATGTAAAAAAGATTTTAATTTTGAAAACATGAGAAAATCAGTATTGTCATATTTTTAAATTATACAAACAGAAATACTGAATTTCAGTTTGGTATTTGTTAACAATTGTCAGAGCACAGTAATTAATATAAAATTTATTACTTTTTTCTGAGCCTCTGATTTTTCTGCAAATTTCTTTTTTTTTTTTCCTGCGGTATGTGGGCCTCTCACTGTTGTGGCCTCTCCCATTGTGGAGCACAGGCTCCGGACGCGCAGGCTCAATGGCCATGGCTCACGGGCCTAGCCGCTCCGCGGCATGTGGGATCTTCCCGGACCAGGGCACGAACCCGTGTCCCCTGCATCGGCAGGCAGACTCTCAACCACTGTGCCACCAGGGAAGCCCCAAATTTCTATTTTTATTCTCAAATGTTTCTTGTTTTTTAAATATAATTCTGCTTTGACCTATTGTCTGTTCAACCATTTGTGTACACTTACTGAAATACAAGTAACTGAACACTAACTGTATACAATCCAAATCTCATTAAAATAAATTCAGCCCTAACGAAATTCTTCATACTCTTTAATACTGATTTCCCAGTCAGTGGCCTACCTGAAGTTTGAAGAAGTATTCTGAGTATAAAAAAAAAATTCTCATACTCTGTGATAGAAACTTATGAATGGATCCTTGCAGTTTGCCATAACAGGCTTTTACATATTAACAACAGCATTCTGATTCTGTGTGTAATCAAAAAACTGTTATAAAGCAAAAACTAACACACCATTGTAAAGCAATAATACTCCAATAAAGATGTTAAAAAAAAAAGAACAATGCTGGCCAAACTTGAGAATGGTTGCCTTAATGACATCTCCTGATTACAACTGTATGACGTTTTCTGCAGCTATATCTAGATATATTGACTAGGAAAATAACCTACTTTTTCAGCTCTGTTAAGCACCCCTTCCCTCCCTCCTTCCCTTCTTGTTCATCCATGCATTCATTCACTTGTTCATTCAGTTATTCAACAAATATGTATTGATCTTCTTTGTGCTAGGCAATGCAACTATGCTCTGGTAGTCAGTGATGAATGAGGGCCCTTTTGGAACCCTCTTACACTGTTGGTGGGAATGTAAATTGGGGCAGCCACTATGGAAAACAGTATGGTGGTTCCTCAAAAAACTAAAAATAGAGTTGCCATATGATCCAGCAATCCCACTCCTGGGCATATATCCAGAGAAAACTATAATTCAAAAAGATACATGCACCCCTATGTTCATAGCAGCACTGTTCACAATAGCCAAGACATGGAAACAACCTAAATGTCCATCTACAGATGAATGGATAAAGAAGATGTGGTACACACACACACACACACACACACACACACACAATGGAATACTACTCAGCAATAAAAAAGAATAAAATAATGCCATTTGCAGCAACATGGATGGACCTAGAGATTATCATACTAAGGGAAGTAAGTCAGAAATGGAAAGACAGATACCGTATAATATCACTTGCATGTGGAATCTAAAATATGACACAAATGAATTTACCTACGATACAGAAACAGACTGACAGATATAGAGAACAGACATGTGGTTGCCAAGGGGGTTGCCCTTGGGATGAGGGAGGGCTGGATTGGGGGTTTGGGATTAGCAGATACAAAGTAGTATATATAGAATAGATAAACAGCAAGGTCCTACTGTATAGCACAGGGAACTACATTCAATATCCTGTGATAAACCATAATGGAAAAGAATATGAAAAAGAATGCATATATATATATATATGTATAACTGAATCACTTTGCTGTACAGCAGAACTTAACACAACACTGTAAATCAACTATACTTCAATAAGATAAAATTTTTTAAAAAATACGAATAAGGGGGCTTCCCTGGTGGCGCAGTGGTTGAGAGTCCTCCTGCCGATGCAGGGGACACGGGTTCGTGCCCCGGTCCGGGAAGATCCCACATGCCGCAGAGCGGCTGGGCCCGTGAGCCATGGCTGCTGGGCCTGTGCATCCGGACCCTGTGCTCCGCAACGGGAGAGGCCACAACAGTGAGAGGCCCGCATACTGAAAAAAACAAAAAAACAAAAAAGAAAAACGAATAAGGGCCCTTTCTCTTAGAGCTTACTCTCTAGTTATTTTTGAACATACATGAAAATTTCAGAATTTGCTCCTTTTAATTCTAACCTACAGGTTTTCTTTATTGTTATGAAATATTTCAAGCCCTCAGATATATACCAAAAATTACATAACAAATACCCATGTATTACCACACAGGTTTAACAAACATTATTAATATTTTGCCATGTTTGCTTCAAATCTCTCCAGATGTAACCATTAACCTTAAGTTGGTATGTATGTTTGTGTATATTATGACGTATGTTTTATATTTTTATTGCATATGTATAGATCTGTAAAGAATATGGTATTGTTTTATGTGGTTTTGTATTTTACATAAGTGATTTCATAGGATACATACCCCTTTGCAGTTTTTGGTTTTTATTCAACATTATTTTTGCCAATTCTCCATGTTGATGCATGCAGATGAAGTTTTTTTCTCCATTCCTTTGCTGATGCATATTCATACTTAGGTTGTTTACATTTGTTTAGTATTGTGAGCAGTAGGTCACTGAGCATCTTTACACGTTTTCTTGTATACATGTTTGAGTGGTTCTGTAAGATGTATACCTAGTAGTGGACTTGCTGGATCATAGGATGTACACATCTTCAATTTTGCTTTATCGAAGTGTATGGTTCAAGATGGCTGAATTGTTTATAAATCTGTTTTAAGTAAGGTGCAGTCTTAAGTACTGTTGCTAGGCTATTGAATTTTAGCTCACCTATTGTACTAAGCAGTGATAGATAGTGGGTGATTTCATTTTTTATTAGAATTTTATTATTTCATCTGTTAATAGAAGTTTAGACATAAATGAATACAGTGGCAAATTATACAAGCTTTTTAAAGGACAATGAACATATTTTCTGACATTTTAAGTCGGTCCTCAAATTGGTTAACTTTTAAGCACACTTTAAATTAGTATTAGGTACTTGATTTTGAATAGCTACTTTAGTGACTTGAGAAACTATAACATTTTCTTTAATTATTCTGTGGTTAAAACCATAAATTTCATTTAATTTTATAATCTATGTTAACAGTGTTAGCCTAAAAGATTTTATATACAGATTTAAAATCTAGTGGTGAGTGTAAGCTTGCACTTAAAATATTTTGTAATTAAGCAAATGAAATATCACAAATAAGCAAAGAACTTTGGGAGGATCTAAGCTTTGTAAATGCTAGAGCTTTGTTTCATAATTTTTTGTTCTTCAAGGAATTAGGCTGTATTTTATCATTCTTTTTAATATGTTTACCGTAAGTGCTTTAAGAAGTAGACTGAATTTTAGCTGCAGCAAATGTATCATGCAGGGAGTATCCTGGTTTAAATTCTGAAGTGCTTTCACTCCTGCTTGCTTCCCCTTGAAACCGTCTAGAAAGAAGTTGGCACATTATTGTGCGAATGTTACTGGACATCAGGAAATACATGACTGGATCTAAACAGCTATTAAAAGATGAGAAAACCAGCATGATCTCATTGGTTTTGTGAACGATTTCCTTCCAATAGCAAGACGACATATTTAGCTGTGAAGAAATATAGACAAATCGGAAGCCATGATAGGGAACAAAACATACAGTAAAAATGATAAGCACAATAAAGGAATTCCGGGCTGTAGTGGCATATTTGCCAGAATTAGGAAATTTTGATCTCCTTTTAGAAATCCTCAATAGATTCTTGCCAATCTTAATATAGGAAAGGATTATTAGTAGGAAAATTAGCCAGAACATTACCACAAGAATGTAGTTAAAAATTGCTTCTCCTTTTGCATTATGCTTATCTCTATAATGGAAACACATTGTGGAATTATGACCTCCTTTCTTAAGGGTTAAAATAATCATAGTTAAAAATCCAGCAAGGGCAATTATCCATACTATACAACAAACATAAATACTCTGTTTGGTTGTTATTGCCTTACGTTGTTGTATAGACCGATTAATTTTTATGTAGCGATCCAAACTGATGAATCCAAGCAAAATAATGCTAATGTACATGTTCATATAAAATAGTGTTCCCACAACCTTGCAAAGAATCACACCTAGTGTCCACTTGTTTTGGTTAATGTGATACATTATTCGGAAAGGGAGGCAGAAGATAAGTAAGAGGTCTGCAATGGCTACATTGAGTAGGTAAATCTGAATGGAATTTCTTTTGCGGTGGATACCCAGAAATACGTAGAGGGCAATTATGTTTCCAACGAGGCCCATGATGAAAATAACAGAGTAGAATGTTGTTAACACATTAGAGAGTAATTTTTCATCCATGGAACAGGCAGTAAAATTTGAGGCTCCTGAGAAGTTGTGTGGCCATTGGACGCTGTGATTAGTTATAAAGTGCACTCCCTGGGAGGAGCAAGGCCAGCTGCTGACTGAAGTTGCCGTCATTGTTACCATCTGACTTCTCGTTGTCTTCTGTAGGGATCAAAAAGTGAAGGTGCTAAATGACATGTTCCTTGACTGTAGCTTTTATGTCTTCAGATTTCTCCTACAACAGAATGCCAAACATTGAGTCACTTGTTATTTTAATAACAATTACTTTAGCTCAAAGCACAAATAGTAAATGATTTATTTTCAGACATTGTGAGAAGCTTTCCTTTTATCCTACTTTGGACCATTTGGATATCTACACAATATATGTAGCAGCATTATGGTATCACAAAACAAGCAGCACATATAGTAGAATCTTGTGGAATGTCCTGCTCTGAGCTTTTCTATGCTGTGATAAATGTTCAAGGTTTGTTTCATTTATTATATTAAAATAAATATATGAACTATGGAATCATCTTTTCTTAGGGAAGTTTTTATGGGAATAGAGATGGAGGTGAAATAACAGCTTATATTTTTCGAAGATGAGTGTCAGTTTCCCTAAAGGTAGTTACAGACATGAGTGAGCTGGGCCCACTGCTGGCCCCTGTCCAGCTTCCTGCCTTGACTCTTTCCCTCATAGGTGGCATTCATTCATTTTGACACGTGTTGCCACACGGTATGTGACAGATAAACTGTGGCAGTCTCTCATTCCATGGTGGGAATAGGGGAAATAGTCCTAAATTTCTTCCTTTTCAACCTAACGCCAAGTTGAGGGTATTAAAATGACTTGCCTACGGGGGCATGCAATTACCGTAACAGACCAATAGAGCACAGCACTTGCCTCGTTAGGCAGGCTCGTAACACTGCACAGGAGAGCAAAGTAGCCAAACAAAACCAAGTCAGGTGGTGACAGCCGCCAGTTAGGCACCTTGGAGAGTCTCCTTGACCTACAAGCAAAGAACATAGAGTGATAATGTAGATGGGAAAGAGGATGTGTAAACCAAGATTTTGGAAGGAAGTAACTGCAGCTGAAATATTCCGTGGGCTAGGTCATGTGAGACTGTTTGTAAAATAGTGTGTGAATTCCACTTGTTTGTGGCAGCAGAGAATGTTAGCAGTGGTATTTGTTACTGGCTCTTTGCTGGGCATTGGCTGCTGTGAAGAGTTCAGTCTGAGAGGCCATCATAAAGAGGAGATGTGAGGAGAGGATTCCAGAGGGTCTTGTCACATTCCTTTCTTAGAGTGACTTCCCTATTTCTTTACAGAAGCTTCTTAGGAGGTGTCATAAAGACATTCAGGGCAAGGTTATCAAAATCAGACCTAACTAACTCTGTGACCTTCAGCCAACAACTTAATCTTTTCTAAGCCTTAGTTTTTTTGTTTGTAGAAATGGAAAAATGCATTCTACAAACAACAAAACTGGAACATAGCAAGTGTTACGTTTACCCTGGAACATAATAAGTGTTCAATGACAGTTAGCTTTAAAAAAAAGAAACACCTTTTGATTAATTTTGTTTTAGTGAATATCTCACACTTGGCTAAGTACTGCTTGGAAAACGAAGGTGAAAATGACAGAGACCCTGCTCTCGGTAAATATTTTTTCAGGAGTGTGCATTTAAACTTTGAATGCTGTACAGTGGATTTGAATTACCATAATTAATTTCCTGATTTGAGCTTATACACAGAGAAAAGCATTTGGAAGAAGTTAGCCTTTCTTAAAACTACCTATAATTTGATCAAGAAGAAACCATTTTAGTAGAGTGTGAAATTCCTGTTTAAAATTTTGTCAAGGGGGGAAATTGAATCCCTGGTAGAGGAACTGACTGGTGAAGAGGAAGTTATGTAATCCCTGGTAAGAGCCTGTCGCCAGAGCTGAGGACAACGGAGGGAGGGAGGCAAGAGGACTGCGCCTGGTCTGTCGTGTGTCTCAACTGCACGGAGACAGATTTCACAAAGCTTATAGAAACTTATACGTGTGTTTCTGGTGATCTGAAATTCTAAAAAGGAAAGGGCAATCCAGGAAGAATGGCAGGCTGCCAAAAATGGAGCTGATAATGCAATGTAGATTACCAGGAAGAGGAGAAGGGCCCCTGTAGGGGATCTGTGTTGTGTGGTCACATAGGGAACTGGCTGAGGCTCAGGTAGAAACATCTCATAGCCACTGATGAAAGTGAGCTGAGGCATGGCAGGTGACACGATTTTGAGAGCTCAGACAGCTGAAATGACTTTAAAGGTCACAGAGTTTTTGTTTTGTTTGTTTTCCTTCTCCATTGCTATATTTTAAACTCCATTAGGGTTAGGAAACAAGTCTGTTTTGTTTGCCTCTGTGTACCAAGTGTTTAGCACAATAAATGCTGTTGAATGAAAAAGGGAATTTAGTAGAAAAGTATGTAAAGTCCTACATGTGGATATTAAAATAAACTATTCAAGTACAGGAAGGCCTTTAGCTACATGAACAAAAACACAATTGCAATTGACTGCAGTTGCTGTGTCCGCAGTGTGACGTGGCTGCAGCAAAAACTAATCTGTCTTTGGTTGACTTCATACCTATGGAGTGTCTTAAACGAAGATTGTCACTACTAATCGGTACTGTCCTAAGCTGGTAGGGTTCCACCTGGAATACAGTGTTTCATCCTCAGCAGCACACTTAAAAAAGGCCACAGAGCCAGTGCGGGGGGGAAAAGCCCAAATCATGTCAGAGGAGCAAGTGGAAGGAAACAGGCACCTGGAGATGTGAACACTTTCAAGGCCATGGAGAAAAGCATTTCACCTCTTGATGTATGTCTTCAGAAAGCAGAAGAAGGACCAGTGAGTAAAAATGCAGAGACAGATGTTGCCTGCTTTTAAGGAAATGCTTTTTTAGAATGAAACAATCTATTTGGGGAGGCAATAAGGTCTTACCACGGGAAGATTTTTTGAGACTACCACAGTTGGATACTCTGTATTAGAGACTCTCAGTGGCTCTCAATCCCGGCTGCATATTAGAATCCTCTTGAGGGCTTTTTAAAGATACCAATGCCTGGCTCCATCCCCAGATCTTCTGATTTAATTGGTCTGGAATGGGCTCCAGGCAATGGTTTCCTTTAAAAGCTCCTCAGGGGATTCTAATGTGAAGTCAGAACTGAACCCTTGAGCTAGATGACTGAACCAGTAACTAATATTTATTTAGCATATGCTGTGTACCAGACAGTGTGTTAAGCACATTTATATTATTTCATTTACATAATCCTTATAATAACTTTGTGAGGTAGGTATTAATGAAAGATAAAGATGTTTTGATCGTTACCCATGACCACACAGCTCTTAAATGTCTGTACCCAAGTTGAGACTCAGATCCGTCTAGCTTTTAGAGCCCATGATCCTTTTCACCAAACCTCACTCCTCCTAATCACATATGATCAGCATTTTCTTTATTAATGATGAGTTCTGTCAGCGGCATTTTGACATGATTCCTTTAGCATTATCCACATTAGCGATTTTAAGAAAAGATTGTCATCTAGCTTTTACCTCTTTGGAAAAGGTACTAACCTTTTTATTTGCTATGTCCATTATAGTAAGTAAGTAAGTCCAGAGTTTACAGAATCACAAATCATTCATCAGAATGTTCAGCATATCCCCCAGAGCATATCTTTTCAAACTTATTTCTAGGCCTGATTGTCATTATCAAGATGTTTCTAGAAAGCCATTAGCGCAAAGCACGTAGCCTGAAACCATTTGCCTCAGCTCTAATCTGCAAATGAAATAAATAAATAATAGTTGTACAAGATCACCAATAAACCTTTCTGGTTTTGCTTTATTTTCAAGCTCAAAGAGAACAATGTATTTGTTTAAATAGTAGTAGTAGATGTCATTTAGAACCCTGTATTGAATGGCTAGTGTTCAGTCATTTATTAACAAATTAGCAGATTAGATTCTGTTTGGAACTTAATGGCTGATTTCTGCCTCCTTTACAATGTGTCAGTCACTCGCTGTTCCTAAGGCCATTTACTGATGTTTTAAAAACTACTTACTTGATTTGTTAAGAATGGTCAGTGAAGAAACAAACCACTGCATTCACATAGGGACCAGTTTCCTAGTGGACATTAGTTGTGACTGGTGTGAAGTGGTCACAGTGGTTTTCTGATAGTAGATGGTTAATGGTTTTTAATTTTAAAATCCTGAAGTTTGCAACCCTGTATTAGTGCTGCATTGTACCCACCAGCACCACCCTCCCCTTGCCTGTAATTTTTCAACTGGCTCCTACAGGAGCTTCTGTATTAGAGGGCAGGACCCGACAGATTCCACTGTGGCCTCCAATGAGCAAAAGCTTTTTAAATGCAGTTTGGGTATGTTTGTGAAAACATCACATTGCTATGTTAAAATACATACCTAGTTGGCAGTGGTAGCAGCCGTTTACATTTGTAGTTTGACTTGATAATCACTGAGTCATTCAGGCCATGCTTTAAAAATTGCACTAATTTCTGCATACAAAGTGAAAATTGAAAGCATGTTACTTTAGAAAGGATATTAGTAGTACATTAGCTTTTGTTATCAATTTAACTGTGGCTAAAACATTTTTTAATTTTAGGTGAATTCACTAAAGGGTATTTTGCTTTTTCTTTTCTCTAATATTCACCATATTAACTTCTGAAACACGAAACTTAAAATTTAATTGGTCTGGTAAATTACCATAAAATAGAAATCATATAATAAAGAAAATACTATTATTGAAAATAGGGAGTCAGCATAACTTAATAAAAGTTACAGATCACTTATAATACACTGGAAATAAAATTTGTTGCATATGAAAATAACTTTTAATTGATTCAAGTAGATCTGCGAGTCTTAGTGGCAGTATACAAAATACAGTATAAACAATGTGACAGTATTGATAGTATGAGCGTAAATATCTCATGTCCTAAAGTACTTCAAGTAACTAAGACAGCCTCATTTTAAGTCAAGTCACGGCAGAGGTATCATTCAGTTTACTCAGGTTTCTAGAAGCAAAGTGTTGCTAGTCATCATGAAGCAGGTTTCATTTATATTACTCAGATAATCAGAATGTAACTTAAAAAAACGGATCATTTATGCAGTTGAAATCAAGGCATACTCACAGTTCAGGCTATCTTGAAGTAAAAGGAGCTGAACCCCAAGATTCCCTAGACACAGAGACTCGTCTTGGTGTGTCAGCTGGGTTCCTCCATCCGGTTGTGGTGCAATTGGTTGGGGTTGTCTTTTTATTTTTTATATTTGCATGTGGTGGTAGGTGTGTTTTTTCTCTTTTCTTTCTTTTTTCAATATGACAACCCTTAGACTCTTTGTGAAAATATTTAAAAAATAAACCCTACCACTATGCAGCAACTTTATCTTTAAGCTTAATCAACACTTAACTTTAAGAAATTATTTATATCTTTTCTATGAATACCTTCCACTTTGACAATTGTGAAAAGTTTTCCCTCCCCCCCCCGCATAAAGTTTATAAATTCTAAGCAGAAATATGCATTTTTCTGTTTTTCCTAACTAATGATACATAATATGCTATATGTACTTTTAAAGCACAAGCATTTAATTTCTTTCTTTCTGGATTCATTTTAGAAACTAACAATCACATAAAGTGGCATTCCT
>NW_006785059.1:608198-608760 GCF_000442215.2 Lipotes vexillifer
CAAAAAATTGGTATTTTCCATTGGCACTTACCATCTACCTCTACAAGGATTAAATCATGTGCTGCTGCAGCTGCTGACTTTCAACACACCCTGAAAGGAGTTCAGGGTGGAGAGCTGAAATGAGGCCCTCCGTGCTCTGGGAAAAACTGGCAGAACAGGGCTTCAGATAGTTAGATATTTTCAGGGGACGATTGTATGAGCCCAATTCTTGTATCTCCTCATATCTAGAGAAGCACTAAAACCCTTCATGGTGACGTCTGCTCCTCGTGACTAGCAGTAACCTGCACGAGAGTAGCAGAAACCTTTTGTAAAAAATACGTGCTTGATTGTATGTATTCCCCCTTCACCCAAATCACTGACCTTCCCCCCTGTCTCTTTGGAGCAGTTTCTCAGAACTATCTGGTATACTGTCTCCCAGGCTGCAGTCCTCATTTTGCCCCAAATAAAACGTAACTCGCAACTCTCACGTTGTGCTGTTTTTTTTTTTTTTTTTTTTTTTTGCGGAATGCGGGCCTCTCACTGCTGTGGCATCTCCCATTGCAGAACAGAGGCTGTGGACGCG
>NW_006785059.1:609541-632243 GCF_000442215.2 Lipotes vexillifer
TACACGGGCCTCTCACTGCTGTGGCCTCTCCCGTTGCGGAGCACAGGCTCCGGACAAGCAGGCTCAGCGGCCATGGCTCATGGGCCCAGCCGCTCCGCGGCATGTGGGATCTTCCCAGACAGGGGCACGAACCCGTGTCCCCTGCATCGGCAGGCGGACTCTCAACCACTGCGCCACCAGGGAAGCCTGTGCATTTTTTTTAAGTCAACACCTGTATTGCATTATAGTAACATGAGTAATGAATTATTTTATTACTTAATTTTTAAAAGGTTTATTTGATCTGTGTGTTATTTAGTATTTTTCATGTATTCCCTTAAGGCCTTGGATTTATTTTCTAAAACAATCTTATAATTTTAGGATTAGATGAAATTTGTGATAGTATTCTCTCCTTTTTAGCACCATGATGAACTCTCCCAAGTAAATTAAAATATCTCCTATATTTTAAAGAAAATAATGAAGTAATTCTGCAGGGTTTTTTTTTTTCCTAGTCCAATATTTAACCACTATCTGTCCATCTATGTAACTGTTGGCCCTGCAGTTTAATGTCATTTCTTCTTTTTTGTTGTCATCTGAAATGAAGAAGTTAGTTATTATCCTCCTCATAATTGTTACCCTGTAGCTTTGTTTACTTTACACTAAATAATATTTAACTCATTAGGCTTTATCTAACATTCTGATTATTTCTGGGTACATACACTCTTCTAAACATCATATTCTCCAGAGCTTTTAGTTTGTTATAAATATGACACATGGGACAGAATATTTTTAAATTGCCAGAATAAAAATATTTTGTAGCTCTTACTTCACTCTAGAACTTGTGAGAAGGAAGATGATTACTGTATTGGTCTAGGAGGAATTTTGTGTGTGTGTGTGTGTGTGTTGTTAAAAAACACATAACATTAAATTAACTATCTTAACTATTTTAAAATGTACAGTTCAGTAGTGTTAGGTATATTTATATTGTTCAGTAGTGTTAAATATACTTATTGTTGTGTTTATATATAGAAATTTTTCATCTTGCCAAACTGAAAGTCTGTGTCCACTAAACATTAGCCCCCTCTCCCTCTTCCCCTACCCTTTGCAACTACCTTTCTACTTTCTATGATTTTTGACTAGTCTAGGTAATTCATTTGAGTCAGATCGTACAGTATTTGTCCTTTTATGACGGGCTTATTTCGTTTAGCATAATATCCTTGAGGTTCACCCATGTTGTACCATGTGACAGGATTTCCTGCTTTTTCAAGCTACATAATATTCCATTGTATGTATATACCATATTTTCTTTATCCATTCATCTGTCAGTGGACATTTGGGTTGCTTCCACCTCTTGACTATTGTGAATAATGCTGCAGTAAACATGGGTGTACAAATATCTTTTCGGGATCCTGGCAGGATTTATTTAAATGGCTAAATAGTGTTATCTATTATATGTTCTATTTCATAAAATCTAATATAAAATTTTTATCATGCTAGCTATTTTTCCACACCTAAGCCATCCCTTTTCAAAACACTAATTCTGTTTTAATCTTCAGTTCCCTGATGACCCTACTGTGACCAGGTTTGAATGTAAGCTTTTCTTAGTTCTTCCTTTATATGAGCTTTTTCCTGTTCATTCTGAACTTTCTGCTTTTTGTTTTGGTGTTCTCAGCTTATTCCCATACATGCTCTTCTGCTCACCCTTCCCCTTCCTTGAACTCTGTTGATATCTTAGCTTTTTATTTATACAAAAGATAGAAGTAGAAAAGAAGAAATAAACGGATATGTTTGTTTGGTGCCATCCATTTATGATATTACCGGCCTCTCTTATCTAGATCCCAACCCTTGTTAAATTCAGCTCACCACCCACTCCAGGCCTGAACCTCACCAGCTAAAATGAGGACTGCTGGGCACAAACACAGAAGAGTGCTGATTGGTCTTGCTTCAAACTCATGACCACAAACCTCGAGTGGGCCCCTATGCTGCCAACAGTCCTGCTATATTTCCTTAGTCTGGTGGTTCTCAAAGTATGGCTCCTAGACCAGTAGCATCAACATTACTCAGGACAAAACAAACAAACAAAACAACCATCACTCAGGACCTTGTTAGAGATGCACATCCTTAAGCTCATCCCAGACCTTATGAGTCAGAAACTCTGGGGATGTAGGCCAGCAGATCTGTGTGATTATGATACTAAAGTTTGCCAACCACTGTCTTAGTTCATTTTCATGATCTTTGAAAACCCTTTTCACACTTTCACTCTTCTGCCAGCAACCCCTTCTCCTTCCTCACTCCCACCTGCTGATCACTTTTTATTTCAAGTAAATGGAAAATAGAAGTGCTCAGAAGAGAACTTCCTTATATTCTTACATCCACATCTGCCTGCATCTACAGGTGCCCCTGTATCCTGCCTTCTTCGCTGTCACTAGGGCCAACCCCCTTCCCACTTGCATATTATATCCCATCCCCTTTCTCTTCTGAGGTTGTTTTTTCCTTTCTACAGGATCTTTCCCATCAGCGCACAAATGTCTCTCTTTAAAAAAACAAAACAAAAAAACAAACCTCCCTGAAGATGTCTAGGTAATGCTATGGAGTCATCTAATGCACGTGTTGTTATGTGAAAATTTTGAGTATTTGTATGTATTGTCTCATTTTCAAAACAAAACCAAACAATGGAAGGATAAACCAAAAACTAATGCCAATGAGGAGAGAGAAATTGGGCACGAGGAGAGGGGACAAAAGCTAGGCCTCTCTGAAAGGTATTTGTTTATGGTTTTGCCTTTGGAACTTTGTGTACGTTTTGTATAATTAAAACACCAAATTAAGTCAAAATCTAATTAAAACAAATTGGCCTCACTATGTAACAAATTGAAAGTATAACCACAAGGAGAATTCTTTTAAGTGACTTTAAAATAGGGTGGGTTGTTTTGTTTTGTTTTCACTTTACATAATTTTAGATTTACAGAAAAGTTATTGTACAAGAAAAGTACAAGGAATTTCAGACACCTTTTGCTCAGATTCCCCATATGTTAACATTTTACCTTTTGTAGTTAGTAAGTATCCTGTGGGGAGCTACTCTGAGATTATACAAACATCCTGCCACTCTTCAGGCTTTCACCCACTAGTTAGAACCCTTTGCTGGTTCTTATCTGACTCAGTTATTACGATGATAACTGCCAAATGGTGATTTTCTAATGCCAGAATTTATTCTACATTTATGAATTGATTTTCTACTTAAAGGAAAGCTTTTCCTTCTCCCCATTCATTTACTTATTTATTTACATCAGCATAGACTCATGAATTCTTACTTTGTTGAATAGTAAAACAGTATTTTGATACATCTGACAAAAAGAATCATGAAGAAATCCTAAACAGCATACAGTGGTTTTGTTGTTACTGGTAATGGAAATGTTGTTATTTTGAAACTTTTATACACACACATTAAAGGAAAAAGCAAATGAATGATTATGTTAATGTCATTAGGTACCAACATTATCTGACAAAATCAAAGAAAAATTAAAAACTATAATTGAGTAGGAAGAAGCATCAGTATGAATTGGTGATTTTTTTTTTCTTCTAAAAAATAAGTAATTTTTAGCTATGTCCGCTTGAAGAGTCGAAGCAGCGATAACCTAATAGCAGTACTATACCTAATATCCATATTGTGGATTTAAGTACCTTTACCCACTAAACAGAAATGGGGCTGTTTGGAGAAATGGCCAGCTCCAATTCTGGGGCAAGAAATGAACAAGACAAGCCTTGAACACCTTGTGCCTGAAAGCAAGGAAGTTATCAGACTCCTAGAGTCTTACAAAAGGGCATAAAAGCTGACTTAAGTACGGGCTCTCACTGGCCAAAAACAGGACAATTCGAGCATGAAAATGAATAATGACTGCAGTTGATTAAAACACATCAAAAATATTAAAAATCTATAAATCATTATAGACAACCGCAGAAGCCTCCTACCTGGTCTCCTTTCTTCCACACTTGTGCCCTTGCAATCTCTTCTCCACGCAGCAGCTCAAGTGATCCTTTCAAAACCTAAAACTCATCTTAATGCTCTCCTGCTCAAAACTTTCCAGTGGTTTTCTATCTTGCTCAGCCTAAAACCCAGAGTTCTGGCCTTGACTTCAAAACCCTAGACCACAGTGTCTTTGATCATCTGAATCGCATTTTCCACCACTCTTGCCTTTGTTCATTCCTTTCCCAACACACTGGCTTCTTTACTCTTCTCCAAACATACCAACCCCCTTCGTGCCTCTGGGCCTTTGTACTTATTATCCTCCACACCAAGATCTTGCTTCCATGTGGTTTGCTCTGCGACTTCATTCTGGTCTGTGTTCACATATTACCCTATTAGAGAGGCCTTCTCTGACACCCCTTCTCTTATTAAATAGCAGCTCCCTAGTCTTCAAACCTGTCACACCTACTTCCCTACCAGCCTAATTTTACTTCATGGCACTTAACACTACCTAGTCTTGTATTCATTTACATATGTTGGTTTCTTTGTTTATTCTCTATCTTAAATTCCAATTTTATGACATCTCACTTAAGGGTTTGTTGAGAGTGACTGAATCCGTGCGCTGATGGATACATAGATCTCAGTGTAACATTAACTTAAGCATAAATATAGTCAACAAACTATATAAAGTATATACTCTGGGATTCTGATTTAAGCTTCTACTACTCCTTCCTAAGAAGGTGATGAAGACACTGGCCAGGAAACCCTGTCTGGGTCTAGTTTGTATTTTCTTCTTCTGCATTATGGCCATCGTTTTCTAGGCTGGTTCATTTGCTGTGCCCCACACTACAGTCATGCTAGGGCTATTGCTTTTTTCTTCAGGTCTGTTGTCATTGATCTCTGTTTGAACCAGCTGAAAGTTCTCATTGAGGGAGAGCACTCTTTATCAGTTGGTTTCTACAGAGGTTTGCTTGTTCTTCCATAGACCCTTCTGGCTACTTTGTGTCTTCCTGCAGTTTACTCACCATTCCTGTACACTTGCTTCTTCTCTCCTCTCTTTCTCTAACTCATACACAGTCATACATACATTTATGTTCAAGGGCTCATCTTTCTTTGTGCTAGACTCTATCGTAAAGGTCTTTAAACAGCCTTGGACAAAAAGTAACTTCCAAAGTGGAACCCTGATGCTTTCATTGGGCAGAGTAAGGATCCCTCCCACTTTTGCGTATCCATCATCAAACATCTCTCCGGGTGTACCAGCTCAGAGTTTTATTGCACAGGTCTCTTCATGCCCACTCTCATGTAGGCTAAACCTGAACTAAAACTGTGTCATTTTATGTATGAGCAAGTGTAGGACAGAATAAAAAATACTTTTATCTTCCAAGCCTGAAGAGGCTTGCCTTTTTCACTAACGGGTATTTTAAGAACAGGTCATAGCATATGTAATGTTAGTCATGTTGGGGAGCATAGTATTTGAGCAGAGACCACAGTTCCCTACAATTAAATGCTTTCCTGACACCAGCCCCAACAAGGTCTCAGAAAGAGGCAGATGCAGAGGACAAGCTCCTCCAAAGAAACTCTCATTGTGACCACAAAGCATATGATTCTTAGCCCTGGTCAAGCAGCTACTCCTCGGGGAGTTTGTCTTTACCCTGGACTAGAGCCCAGCCAAGTAGTCTCCTTTCCCCCTTCTCCTTTCTCACCTCCCATTCCCACAGAGAGGAAGGGCAGGTCCAGAGAAAAGACCCCAGGAAGAGCACTGAACTCCCCAGGAGCCAGGCTCAGCTAAAGTCATTAAATCTGACTCTTCTTACTTGGGGGTGGAATGAATAAAGAAAAGAAATAGGATGGTGGGAGAGTGGACAAAGAAAGGGCCATCAACATCCCCTAAGGGCCAAGATACAGTGGCTCTGTAGGTCAAGTCAGAGGTTACAAGAAACACAGGTATAAAATATATTTTTCCTTAAATGTAGAGTGTCACTCAAAGGAAGAAAATATTGCATGAAAAGGCAGAAAACATGTCTGTCTTGAACATCCATGCTTCCTAAGTAATTCCTAGCACCACACCCTAGTCTTGGAAACAAATAATTCCTGAAAAATATTGGATAAAACAGGTAAGTCTTTGGAGAAATCAGCCAGAAGTGAGAACAGAGAAATAATTCAAACATCCAAAGTAATTCCAGTTTTTAAAGTATTACAATATGGTCATGTTATTCGGTTTTGTGTAAATTGAATTGTTTGTCTTCAGTTAATCCTTAACTTTGGTTGGTTTGTTTGTTTTTCTTTTCAGCCCCACTGTGTTCTCCTTGCCTCAAAGGAAAACTCGGCACCTGTTAAACTTGGGGGCTTTGGGGTAGCTATTCAATTAGGGGAGTCTGGACTTGTAGCTGGAGGTAAGAACACTATTTTTAAAATTTCCTTCAAAACCTCGTCACTTTCAGACTGGTGTAAAACTTTCAAACCAAATATTAGTCCATCCTCAGTGTTTCATACCGCATTCTACCTCACCCTAACCCACCCACAAAAGTGCCATAATGTAGTTTTGAATTTAATAATTCTGTAGTCATAATTAGAATTCTAGTCCCTTAAGATAATAGACTCTGTCTTTTTACTCTTTGTATCCCCAACACTTAACAGGGAAGAGACCCAACATACAAAGATTAAAACAGTATTGGAAGAAGATGATATTTGAGGCAAAGTGACTTTTAAAGTTGAACTGGCCAAACGAAGTCAAATGTAAAATGTGTGGATTAACTACTTTCAGGTTACATCTATGGCTAATTTTTAATTTCACACTGTTTTCCTCTTTCCACTTGTGAAAGAGTCCCACTGAAGCCATCAATCTGTGTATTTGGGAAGAGCAAGCAGATGTGAGTATAGACTAATTTTATTATTAGCCAAAACAAACATAATTGGAAAATTCCCATGCCAGAAAAAAAAGAAGAAAAGTTCAAATGGAAACTTTCTTCACCAGTGTACACAGGTGGATGCTAATTACAGATTCAACTATTTGGTTTTATTTATTCCTTTCAGTAGATTCCAGCTCAGAATGCTGCCCTGTTTTTAGTTTTGTTCTTTAGTTTTGCAAATTACTTAGTTCTCCCTTCTGCAGACTACCAATCTTCTAGGCATTGCTTTATATTTTCCATCTCGAAGTACTGCCAGCCTTCACAAAGAGGAAACATATCAACAGTATTAAATTCAAATACCTAACAAATGATAAATATCAAAATAATAATCTTTTACACAGGATATTTCATTTAATTCACTGTTACTAAAACATCGAAGCAGTATTAACATAGACCATCTTCTGAAAAATGAGCCATGAGTCATAGTTGTATTCTTTAAATCATTATTTTACCACATTGCCCTCTAAAATTAAATTGTGTTTAGATTTTCTTGTAGTTTTTTTTTTTTTTTTTTTTTTTTTTTTTTTTTTTTTTGCGGTACGCGGGCCTCTCACTGTTGTGGTCTCTCCCGTTGCGGAGCACAGGCTCCAGACGCGCAGGCCCAGCGGCCATGGCTCACGGGCCCAGCCGCTCCGCAGCATGTGGGATCTTCCCGGACCGGGGCACGAATCCCATCGGCAGGTGGACTCTCAACCACTGCGCCACCAGGGAAGCCCTCTAGTTTTGCATTTTCTTCTAATAATTTCCAAGAATCTGAGAAACTGCAAGTTGAGTATAGTTTTGAAAACTGATTTTTTTTCCTTCTAATTCTAATGAACTAGTGAATTCAAAACTAATGAAAAGTTTTGAAATTTTTCATCTGTGATTAGAAGACTGACCATAGGGTCAGGTAACGAAGAACAGTTTAATCACAGAATCATTGAATCTCAGAATTCGAAGGGGCCTTAACTTCTCCAGTCTTGTAACTAATGATTGAATTCTCTCATAAAATTCCCAGCAAAGGACTGAGCTCTAGTTTAATTCCTCACGTGGCAAAGAATTCACTGTGTCCCAGGACAGTTCATTCCATTTTTGGAAAGCTCCTAAGTATTGAAACGTTCATCCTTGCATTGAATGGAAGTCTGTCTTCCTGTAACTTCCGCCCAGTGGTCCTAATTCTGACTTTTGGAGCCACAGTAAACAATTTTAATCCTTCCATATGATAGTCATTCAGATGCTTGAACACAGCTATAATGTTCCCCTAAGTCCTATCCAAGTTAACTTGCCTAGGTTAATTTAGCCATTCCTCACATAAACTGGTTCAGAGTCTCCTGACTGTGCACCAAGTACAGAGCCAAAACTGAGCACAACTACAGGTACTTCCAAGCACACAGAAGCTTGAGGTTATCACTTCTTTTGCCGTGGATCTTACGTTTCTGTCAGGCTCCCAAAATTGCATGAACTTTTTGGATAACCCTGTAACACTGCTGGCTCATGTTAATCGTGCAATCAACTACAAATCTTAAATTGTTGTTTTTAAACAAACATTGCTGTTAAACTAACTCTCTCAAATCCGGTATTTGTACAAACCACCCCCATGTTAAGACTACACAATTAAATAACACATAATTTCTGATGATTACATCCTCACAGTTGATGGGATGATATGAAATAAAACGAATTCCTTTTATATGCTATATACTATATGCTATATATGCTATATTCCTTTTGTATGCTATATATATTATAGCGTCTTTGTTTCTCTTGGTCTGGATCTTCATCCTGTTAGTATTAAAAATGGTATGGGCTTCATATTTTACTGTGCATCTTAACTGAAGGGGAAAAACGGATTCATTCGATTTACCCAGACATTTTTTACATGTTAATCTATTTTCCAAAAGTCCATGAATCTTTCCCCTAAATTGTATATTTTTAAAGCTGATTTTTAACCCACAGTGTGTCAGTTATGCAAAATTTATTTTTCTCAATTCTTCTAGAATTAAAATACTTTGTGATGGTCAAAATATTGTCGTTTCTTAAACATACCTTTCCTTGCAGTCTTGAAATAACTACTTCAGGCATTGCAATGTCTTTTAAAATACAGTCTACAGATGTAGATAAGGCATAAATGATTTCTCTTATAAAAAGCTTTCATGTTGTTTAAGGTATCGATACTTTTAAAAATTTTACTATTTATCAGCTCATTTGCTAATATTTAACAGAAAGCTATTTTCCTGTCAGATTAGAATCTTTGATCACTCAGTCCCCCAAATAGAAAGGAATTCTCTCCTTTATATGTTCCATATAGTAAAAACCATTTACGTATATTTACACTTCCCCTATCTGAAACTCAGCTGTTTGGAAAACTCACTTATCCAGAATATATCTAGGAACCTAGGAAATAATTATAATAGCAGCAAGGCATTTCCTGCCCTTAATACCTGTTCATGGTTCTCTCAAGTGAGCATCTAAAGACACACTCTGAGGCTGACGTGCTTCCATTTTTCAGAAACTTTTGTGGATTCGTGTTCCTTCATACCTTGCACCTGCTCTTCCCTCTGGTTAGAACACCTTTTGTCATTTTATGTATCTAGTTAACTAAGTATTCTTGAAGGCTGAGCTAACAATCATCTCTTAAAAGCAGGCTGATCTTCACCATCCCAAGTGAGGTAACCCCATCCCCTCTCTCCCATATTACCATAGCTATCTGGGCTACATACCTCCATGTAGCATTTGATGCAGGGATTTGTAATTATATCAAAGACTGAGGTTTGTGAGGGCAAGGGGGGGACCATGGCTTATCTCTTGTATGCCCACAGTGGTCGTAGGTTGTGTCTGGGACCTAGCAGGCACTTAGGAAATTTTTACTAAATGAAAGAGTCTGGTTTCTAATGAGATTACAGTTTATAGCAGATTTTATGCAAAAATTAGGAGAAGACAAGGCTAGAGTAAGCATAGTGAAAGAAAAGAAATGAAAGCCTGACAGAAAGAAATACATTGAGCAGACACCAAAAGTTGGAAAGCACAGCAGCCTTTTGGTACTGAAGAAATGAACCCTTGCATACCTCTGAAGTTCCCAAGGGCGATTTTGGTTCCATACCAGAGTTCTTTCATTGGTATCCACAATGATAATTCTGAGTCATCAAGAAGAGGTTAAATTATATACAGCATCTTGTGTAAGGGAAGTCAGGAAATTGTACAAAGAGAGCCATCCAAAATTATTAAAGTAAAAAGGTTTTGGTGTGTAAAGATCCAGGCCCTAAAGTATTGAATGTGTACCTATTCAGAACAACTCTCCCCACCCTGAGGTTCTAGGTAATAAGCTTTTATTATATTATCAAAAAAGGTAACATTTAAATGTACATCGGAAGCGTCTCATATACAGTGACGTTTAATTTGGCTTGGTAATTGGCTTCCCGTTCTTAGAATTCTGTGGTCAAAGTCATAAAAATCAAGTGACCACAAAGAAGGATAAGTCAAGTGATCACAAACCAGGAAATTGGGGAGGTTGGTGTATGTTAAAGGTTGACTCCAGTCCTTTCACACCTACCGATCTTCATGAAATAAAAAAATCATTCCTATGTATTCTTTCTACCATGGTCTTTTCCCCTTTCATCTATAAGCAGATTCTTGAACCAAAAGACGTGTGTATTCCTCAAGGATGAACCCTAATTCTCCAGAACCAGGGTAGTCTTCAATATGGATAAATGGAAAGAACCTCCCCTGGATGGCCGGGGGTGGCTGTGGTGGCTCTGACTAGTCCCAGATTGAGGCCTACATTTTGAGATGCTTGGTCCTGCCTTGTAAGGGAAATAGTAGGAGTCAAGGTGAATTTCAAAGCAGTATCCCAACCATCAGCAGGTACCTGGCTGGTGCCCTGGTACCAGTACTCTGATCTCTTACCCTGCTTTTCCCTACTTTTACCAGCTCCTGTCCATCAGACCAAGGCAAATTCTCCAAGGGCACTGCCCTATCCAGGCTAGTAATGAAGTAGAAGGCTTAGTTCTCATCATTTCAACTTCTTTTTGTTACTTGAGGAAACCAAATGGGGCAATATGGAAATAAAAGTCTTTCCTTCTAACCAGTAGAGTTTTCACTGATCTACTATACATTTTAAATAAAAATATTTTCACTCCCTGAACCCTGAACTTAATCTCTTTTATTATGGGGGAAGGAGAGGAACCATTTTGATCTGCAGCAAAGGAATATTCCCAGGACACAAGCTAAGAGCTGCTTTATCCTTCTCATCCCAACCAGGTTTGACAATCACCAACAAGACTTTTATGATATATTCTCTCTATCTGGATTAGAAGATCTCTGAAGTCTTTTTTTAAACTCTGATCACAGTTCTGAGCTCTACATAAAGTTTTGTGCAAGCTTCAAAATAAAAATTATCTTGGACTCGTGATGATGAGGGTGGGGCTGTAGAGGGAAAGGGAGGAGAGGAGGGGCCTGCATAGAGCTAGAAGAGCTGCCAAGTCTGGTGGGCAGTTCCCCTCCCACAGCAATTTCCGTACAGGGTACAAGCCTTTCGTTCTCCAGTAGAAGAAAAGACTTCTTTTGGGATGCTGAGTTAAAGATGGTTACTAGTGTACAAACAACTGCTTTCAGATTCCTTCCTGAAACCTAACTTTGATAGGAAAAAAAGAAAAAAGCGTTTCAAAGAAGATAGAAGTCAAAGAAGATTGAATGGGAGGAGCTTCATGATTTTACTTTGGTTTATGTCATATATTTGCTCTCATTCTGTTCAAATGTTAACATTTGGAGGAAGCTAAAAAATCTTATTATAACAAAATATTACTAACCATTGTTAATTGCTGCAATTAATTCCTAAAATCAACCGAACAGGATTTCAGATTCATATTCCAAATAAAAGTTCTCAGCATTAGGTTTAATTTGAGAATTTCTATTTGGCAGTCAAAAGTAATCTTTTTCTCTACAGATATTTTCTCACTTGCCCCCCCTCTCCCTGCCCCTGCCTCTGCTCTGTATTTTTAGTAATTTTCAAACTTGTGAAAATTAGAAACTTTAAACAACTTCTTCATGAAGCAACAAATAGGTAAATACTTACCATGCATCCTATGGAATTCAATAGGAAGTAACAGTGTTAGAAGACAAAGTACCTCTCCTGGGCTCAATATTTTCAAGACGTGATTAGATAAATAATTTTTTTCTTTCTGCCTTTTTTCCTTGATTTTATAGAGGAGGGGAGAGGTGGTAAGAGAATATTTGCATTGTTAACCTTGTCATTCACACTGTTATTGTTCTCTTATTTTCAGTTTTCAAATGGGAAACAAAAATCCCATTTTATGTAAACATTTTTCCTTGATGTTGTCATTTTAAATGTAGGACGAGTTGGAACACCTCATTTTATGGCCCCAGAAGTTGTCAAAAGAGAGCCTTATGGAAAACCTGTAGATGTCTGGGGTTGTGGCGTGATCCTTTTTATCCTGCTAAGCGGTTGTTTGCCTTTTTATGGAACCAAGGAAAGATTGTTTGAAGGCATTATTAAAGGAAAATATAAGGTAACATATTATGAACGTTTTATTTTTCCACTGAGATTAAATTATTCTGAAAAATGTGTTTTGAAGTTGCTGTCTGTCTTTGGATTACTTACTGGTTGTCACATAGTCACCCAGTCAGAGATGCTTGCATCATTGATCCACCAGCCTTGTTAGGCAACAAAGGCCTCAAATAAATTTGACCCTATCAGCTGAACTGTCATCCAGATGACTGGCTTTAAAACAACTATTGCCTCACCCCTCCCTTCTCATTCCCTCTGTGCTGCCTCTAAAGTCTATCCCATGTATTTGGATTCCAGCTCTGTGTTCAGTCCAGAAAACAGGGTCCCCACTCGTCTTTGATACAGTGTAAAAACCAGAGATCAGATGGATGTTCCCCTTTTCCTCCATGTGCTAAATCAACAGTGTAAGAGTCCTGGGCTCTCAGAGTCATAAAGCCACACTACAAATCAAATTTTTTTACAAGTACATTCTAGCAAAACTGCCTCTTTAGCTAAGTCAAAGAAATTGGTTGGTGCCCTACTTATTTCAAATAAAATTCTAGCTCAGGGAAAGAATTTGGACTGCTCCTTGGAATTTATTGTGAGCAAATTTGACCTTTTATTTTACCCTGGGTAAGGTGTTTGTGACAAACCTGTGCCCAGATTTTATAGTTTCCATTAGCTGTCTAGTGGCCGAACCCACTTATTCAGGCTAAGCTGGAAAATAAACTTCTTTGGCCCTTCTTTGTGTAATTTGAGAAAAGGGCTTTATTTTTATTACTTTTTGCTTGATTTGTAAAGTTAAAATGGAAATTTCATCCAGGTAATTAGTCATTCTTTATCTTAATTTTAGATTTAGTGTCTATTAGCCTTTATTTGATTTTGCTTTATCATACATGTTATTTTATTGCATTTTATGTAGTCAGCAAGCACAGCTGAAAAATTTGCCATTTACCTTCCAGGATAAACTGAAATGCCAGCATCACAACAGCATTTCATAATATAATTTAGAGCCATTTTGGTGTGATTTAAATATTTATATTCATCTTTGGCTACTGTGAATTGGAAACTGCATGTACTATTCACAGACTCCTGATTAGTACATTATTACTTTCATTACTAAGTAATTTAAGAAGTCATTACTGACATTATGAGTGGCTATACCAAAAAGACCTAGGAGATTCTTAGAAATAAGCTTAAGGTTGGTTTCACTACCCGAGCTCTTATACTTTATTGCCCTGTACTACCTTGTATGGCTGACGGAATAGGATGCTCTGTATGGGAAGCATACAGAGGAGTATGAGTCTGGCTGACGGAATAGGATGCTCTGTATGGGAAGCATACAGAGGAGTATGTGTCTGGATATCAAATCGGGGCAGCTTATTTTGAGGAAGTTCTTTTTCCTCCCGTTATTATTAACACATGTACTTTCTATTCAACAGAATCACTGTTTCATTTTCAGCCATGCCTGGCAACATAAAACGAAACACACAGGTTTATATAACACTACACTCCAAAACTGTCAGGCCCCTAAAGTTTTCTTTTTTCATTTCCTCAGTTATGTTAGAATTTTATATGGGACTTGAAACAAATAAAGAAAAAGAAAAAAAAACGAAATGAAAGGTAAAGTAGTTTCAGAGTTGTAGCTTTATCCTTTAAGCCATAACTGAAGCTTGTGGAAGTGAGAAGGTGAGAATGGGCTGTACTTTTTTTCCCTTGGGCTTTATGTACCATCAGCTTATAAAGGCATACAGGTTTGTCTTTTATTTTATTTGGATTAAGATATATGCCAAAACTCTGTTAACAGAGAAAGATGTTTTAAGTATAGGTTTTTCTGCTTCTCTTAGAGTCAATTGACCACTGGGGAATAAAATCAATCCTTTCAAGGTAACTAAAAGTCTCAGGAAACTGCTTGTAAGTAATCATCCCCCTCCAATCCCTTGAAATTGTAAGTGGCTATCAGGAATGCACGGTTTTGGCTTTCTGGTTGAATTTTGCCAAGTGAAATCACAGATACTAGCATATGAAAATAAACACAGTAATGCATCAGCATAATAATAATACTAGCAATAATGATAGCTAACTCATACATAGCACTTACTATGTTCCAGGAACTATTCTAAGCACTTTACTTATATTAACTCTTTTCATCCTCACAGCGGCTTATGACTTAGGTACCATATAATAAAATCTCCCACCTGCCTTTTTGAGTTATAAGCATTCACTAATAATAGAATTCTTCTTTTGTGTTTGTTCAGTTGCTAACTTCCTGGTTTCCAAGGCAATGTGCTTCATTCCAACAGCTTCTGGTATTTGATTTTGTCTATTTTTAAAGCATTGAATAGTTATCTTTGTTTCTTTGATTAAAAAAAAAAAACTTGGACTGTTCACATATGTCCAAAAATTTGTTTGAAAATTTCCTATTCTTAGCATTATAGTATAATATAGTCAGATGGATGGTGGCAGCTGTACCATAATTTCTGTACCTGGGGGTTTGAAGCTTTGAGGTTAATTCGTATGCACTATTACTTGGCTAACCTCACCTCTCACTTATATTCATGGCTTTCCTTACAAAAGCCTCAGGTTTTCAGCATCTTAGTTTGAAGTATAGCTCCATCTCTACCATCAGTGATGAACCTATTGGGCCTTTAAAAAAAAATACTGTGCTGTGATTGTGTCAGCATTTATTTTTACATTTTTTATTACTGAAAATTTCTAACAAACAAAATAGTAGAGATAATAGTATAATGAACCCCTAGCTTTAACACTTATCAACGTACAGCCAGTCTTGTTTTATCTATATTCCACATGCTACTAGATTATTTTGAAGCAGATCTCAAAAATATCATTTTATCACCCTGGTGGTCCTTAACAGAAAAAATATTAAAATCCTTGATCTCTATGAGTATTTTCAAGAAAGTTTTGATGACGTATTTTAAATGTAGTACATTTAAATTGTCATAGTTTATAAACTACTACTGGTCTTAAATGATTTTATTTTAACTTTTTATTCTTGTTTAGTAGCTTACTTGATCTTTTAAGGTCAATATGGGAGAATACTATTTAGCTAAAATATATGCTAACATTTAATTTCAATTAATTTTTTTATAAAGGACAGAAATATATTTCACAAAGTCTCTAAAAGATAGTGTCATCTTATATCACTTATTTCTGGATAGCCAGTTGGTATCTACACAGCAGGAGTCCTTAGCTGCCTGGCTTTAGTATTCAAATAAGTGAGACTGTTTTATAGCCCTGTTTTGTTCCCCCTTATGTACTCAACCTCCCAAATTAATTTCAACTAGTCTTCTCTGCCAAAGGAAGAGAAAACCCTGGATTGGGCTTCCTCATAAAAAGGACTGGGGAGTATACTTCTCAACCTCTGTTCACTTCAGAAGTCTTACCACCACTTTCAGATGATTTCTCAACCCCTTTCCTGAGGACAGATCATTCAAACTTTAAAGACTACATCAGCTCCAAGATGGGGAAGAGGAAACAAGGCTATCTAAGCCCCATCTTATCACTTACCTCCTTATTTCAAACTCGTTAACTGATCACAATTTCAGTAGGATGACAATATTTCAACAGTCTCATGGCATTCATTTTAATTAAGGAATCTGACAAGAGAAGTGACTATCGTTTGGAATTCTGCCTGTTAGAAAAAGAAAATGGAACATTTTCCACTCCACGTCTACTAGAACAAAGCCTCACGTTAGCCAGAGCGAAATGTCTAATACTAACCCTTGGCGAGATCATAATGATTCATGTGTACTGTGATGCAAGTTGTGATTTCATTTGCCTTTAACCTGTTGTGGACTTTATTCTGCATCTTTCTCCCTTAGGAGGTGACAAAGGTCTCTGCCAGTTAAAGCCATGGCATTGCGTAAAGCTCCTGGCACCAGGCAGCTCCCATGAGCTCACCCAGTCAGTCAGTTTCCTCATATTAAATAGGGAGTGAGACCCTACTCCATCTCTACCCTCCTGTCCCCACTTACCTTCCGAACTCCAAGCCCTAAGCATTCCTTTCCATTTTTTCCTGGTTCCTGGTCTCAGACATACCCCTTTTCCCAGGAGCCTTCCAACTCTTTTCCTCATAGATCCACAGCCTTTCTCACAAGTTGTGTGTCTTAGGAACAACTCATAATTTTTTTGTTTGACTTTAGTTAATTTACCTTGTGGCTTAGTTGTCTCATCTCTAAAAGAGAAAGAAAAGTAACTTCTTTAAGAGCAATATACAAGTGAATTGGGTTTTTTTGGAAGGCCTTTAGTAATGGTATATTTTTTCCTAAATACTGAAAATGACATACAGTGACCAAAGTCTATTAATAAAAGCTACTTTGCGTAGCTTCACAATTACTGCTAATTCCAAGTTTTAAAAGCAAAATATTAAAAATATTTCTTCAAATTTTAAAATTTTATTTTAGTCCTTTCTGGATCAAAGTATTCTAACCTTTTTAGAGTCTACATTCTAGACTCTTTATTTTAGCTGAGGTAGAACCTGGAATCATGAACATTCTATTCTTCAATTATTAAAAATATTATTACATATATAACAAGAAGAACATGTATAACAAATATTTACTCCTACAAATTCTCATGTATTGAACAACAACAACAGAAAAAGAATTGCATCTGTCCTCTTCTTCCTTCGAAAGCAAGCCTTTAGAATCAGATTTCTCCACCCTGCTCCAAGAATTTTATTCACGTTGAAACAGCATAGGAATATTAAATAACAGAGAATGTTAACTTCTCACTGGACATAACTGTGTAATTTTCCTTTCCCCCTCTTCAGATGAATCCAAGGCAGTGGAGCCATATCTCTGAAAGTGCCAAAGACCTAGTACGCCGCATGCTGATGCTGGATCCTGCTGAAAGGATCACTGTTTATGAAGCACTGAATCACCCATGGCTTAAGGTACATGAGCTCATAGGTGGCCATCTATACTTCGTTTAAACAGTTCCAGTGACAGGAATGCATTGCTCTGTAAGGTGCCCCTTTCCACCCTTTTTTTTTTTCCTGAGCATTTTTTCGTTACAGTTTTGTTCGTCTTATTTGCTGTTTCTGTACATCCTCTGTAAACATCTAAGAGGATGTACCATTCGAGTGACATTCAGCTCTCATCACAAGAGGGTGCAAAAGCGGATTAAGGCAGAATCCATCAGGGAGGAAGGCCTGTTTGTTCTCTACCAACACATGTTCCAAAGTTGTGCAACATGAACAACGGAAATAGCACTCAACTGTGTGATAATTAAAAAGTGATTATCATTATTTTGGGTGTGAATGTGTACTTCATAGCATTATTTTTATTTCAGTAGTTACTAGATATGGGTTTATCGTCTTAGGAAAAAGGCAGATTTTAAAAGTTCTTTTTATATCGCATCCTGCTGATGAAGTATTAAAGGTATAACTTGGGACTTCAATGAGACAGTACTATTTGATGAAGACATTACACTGCTCAACAGTTCCAGGAAATTCTCACTTTACATGTGAGAAAACTAAGCCTCAGAGAGGTTAAGAATCTTGCCCCAAGTCACAAAAGTTGTCAGTGGTGGAACCAGGATTTTAATTCAGCCTGCCACACCCCCTTCCTTTGTACTCAAGATCCTATCCAGTTCACTTACTCAAGGTCACCGCTCACATTTGTCCGCTTACAGGCATCATCAACTTCCTACCTCTTTTGGATCTAACAAGCTACAGTTTATTTTTATTACACACACACACATCTTCTCCTGACCTTACCACCCCCTCCAGCTTCTACCCCTATTCTTTGCTCTCCTTGACAGCAAAACTCCTAGAAAGATTTATCTCTACTCACTTTCTCCAGTTTCTCCCATCTCTTTGTCTTGAACCCACCCTAGTCAGGTTTGCAATGCTACCAACTCCACTAAAATAGCTCTTGTCAAGTCACTGCTGACCTTCACATTGCTGAGTCTAGTGGCCAAATATCAGGTTTCTCCTTCTTGGCATATCAGCAACATTTGACATCCATCCTTCCAAAACACTGTCCTCCCTTGCCTTCAGGACACCTTGCTCTCCTGGTTTCCCTTCGACCTCTCTGGCTGCTCCTTTTCAGATGGTGCTGATTCTTTCTCATCTCCCCCCACCAGGTCTTCACAGTGGGGTGCCACAGCCCCTCCTCCTTCTATCTACACTCAGACCCTTGGAAACCTCATCTAGTTTTAATGGCTTTAAATGCTATCTATACACCCTGAATTTATACCTTTAGGCTAGGCCTTGTCCCCTGAGGTATTCTTAATTTAGTTTACAGTTTTGCTCCCCAATACCTCTCTGGTTTCACCCCTTACTACTCTCCTCTTCTCACTTTGTTCCCTCATGTTGGCCTCCTTGCTGTTCCTCAGCAGGCCCATACTTGCCTCAGTGCCTCTGTGTTAGTCGTGCCCTTTCCCTAGAATGCTCTTCCCCAAGGTATCCTCATGACTTATTCCCTCACCATCTTCAGGTCTTTGCTTAGACATCAGCTTCTTGGTAAGATCTTCCCTGACCACCCAATTTAAAATTTGAGAGAAGGAATGTTCCCTGCCACCAGTATTCCCTATCCCCCTTCCCTGCCTTAGTTTTTTCCATAGTGTTGGTCACCATGAGACATACTTATATTTTACTTATTTATCTGTCTACTCCCATAAAATATAAGCTGCATAAGAGTGGGAATTTTTCGCAGTTGGTTCACTTCTGTATAGAACCTTTGAAAGTGTCTGACATGTAGTAGGTGCTCATAAATATTAGTTAATGATTTAATGAGTGAATGAATGAATAAATGTTCATACTACTATACGATGCTACCTCCCCAGAAATTATGCAAAATAATAATGTACATTTAAACATAGATTAATCATGTATCTTAACAGCGATGACAATGAATAATAATATTATCAAACAGTGTTGAGATTCCAGTGGATCTTGATTCTCCTTAAGAATATTACTTCTCACATCTGCATTCAACCCTCTGATACTTGGTTCTAGTTATTCTTGACTTGAATTTCCCCAGTTGTAGCTATTCCTGAAAAGAGTAAACAGTTCTGAGATACTTTCTTGTACTTATTTTCTCCCAGAAATAAACCATTTGGGGGGACTCCTATTTTTCCTTTGCCTCAGTTTCTCATAATGGGGATCTTTTGTTTGTTTGAAGCTAGTTTAAATGCCAAATAACAGTGAAAATGGCAGCCATATTAGTCATTTTTAAGATCCTTTAGAAAATTTGACTTTCATTATCTTGCATATCTTGACTAATAACATTTATTTTTGGAAACCCTTATCCCTGCAATGATTATAGTTCTTTTTCCAAATAATCTGAGCTTAATACACAATAGATTTCTGGCACCAGAAAGGCAAAAGACAAAAAGTGTCCGTAACTTAAATGAAAAAATTCCAGGAGGCTGTTTGAACTTAGTGTCACATGCCATGTCTGAACTACAGTTTACCTTCACTGCAGTGTGTTATTTGAAGATGGAAGAATTCAATGAGAATATTATCTAGCTGATGAGAACAGGCTTATATTTCAGTCCTTTTCCATGTACTCTTTTAAATCATTTCTGTGCATATAAGTGGTGGTAATTTAGCAATGGCTAAAATTTAAGCTATGGGGCTTCCCTGGTGGCACAGTGGTTGAGAGTCCGCCTGCCGATGCAGGGGACACGGGTTTGTGCCCCGGTCTGGGAGGATCCCACATGCCACGGAGTGGCTGCGCCCGTGAGCCATGGCCGCTGAGCCTGCGCGTCCGGAGCCTGTGCTCTGCAACGGGAGAGGCCACAACAGTGAGAGGCCCGTGTACCGCAAAAAAAAAAAAAAAAAAAATTAAGCTATGGTTTAAATATGAAAAACTCCTGAATAACTGCAATGTAGAGAAATAAAATGATAAAATCCTTGTAATGAAGAGTACCCAAAGTTATGATACCGTTGTTTTATGTCCAAAAAAATTATTATTTCTTTGGCAAACCACAAAATAAAGTCCTGTTCAATCATACCATCTCAAAAGGGAATTTGAGTAAATAGACCAATTAATATGTGAATGTCTTGTGGTTGTTAAATTATATGTATTTAACACTTTTATCTAAATTAGTGCTGTTTGCTGTAAATATTCATTCCAACAAAAGTAAGGCCAAATAAGATTGTAATTTTCTTATAAACGACTGAGCTCTTTTCACACCCTTTGTAGCCTTAATATATATAGACTCCAAGTATATTGACTATAATAAAGACAAAAAGGGTATTTATATTAGGCTAATCAATTTGAATTTTGGAAAAATCAATCAACACACCAATTAAATGAATATTCAGCATCTAGTGTGCACAAGGAACGGTGAATCAAGTACTTCATTAAAGTGTAAGGTACGTTGCTATAGACATTTTTCTGAATTCATATCACATTACTTTTAGTTTCAGGTAGGACTGTTTAATACAGAAAAATATTTGTTTTTCTTTTGTCTCATTTTTATAATGCTTTGAGGTTGTTATTATTTACTTGTTTTCTGGTATGAGGTACCTTAACAGACTTTTTTCCTCAATCTTGTGATTTCATCTACTTAGAAAATATCAGGAATCATAATTTAAGCATAATTTTATTTAAAAAAATTTTTTGACTATGTCCTTATCTCTCTCTCCACTTCACCTTAGTGAATGGTGAGCAGAAGAGGTGTTCACTAGAAATAGAGTTCACAGTCTGCTATGCACTAAACTTCCCAGCCTATTAGAGAGAGAAAGGCATAGTCAGCCCACGAAATGAATTTTCAAATGCTGTTAATATAACATAAAGAAACAGAAAGATAACCTCAAAGAAGTCACACGTGAGAAGCACCTCACAAGAATACAGAAGTATGAGCCCAGGAAGACTAATGGAGGGCATGAGAGGTCACTGTAGGCCAGCGCTCCAGAGAGGGCTGCACGTAACATGTTAGTAGGACTGAAGGGGGCCCATGTGGGAGGTACAGAGGAGCACAGGCAAAACATTATAAGTGTTCAGGGCATTCAGGGATGGGGTCAGGGTACACTGGCATAATACAAAAGTCAGCTATTTGAAGGGTTGCAGTAGTAGTAGCCTGAAAATTTGGTTTGAGAGAAGAATATATCTAGAATGCCAAACTAAGTACTTTAGATATTAGGGTATAGAGAGTTAAAAGGTACTGCAGGCTTTTGAGCAATGATACAGGGCAAGCAGTATGCTCATATAATTCCTGTGGACACTGTGCACAGGTGGGTTTCCTGTCGGGATGCAAGCAGTAGAAGCAAAGAGATCCTATAGAAGCTTAGTGATTAAGGAAGGAAAATTGATGAGGCTCAGTTGAGTGATTCAAGATATTCAGAATTTGGAAGCCTGTAGAAGGGTTAAACATGAGTGGAAGTGATGTATTTTAAACTTTCAAAATTTAAATTTAATTTAGTTGAGATTTTCTTGGTTCTTAGTATGAGGAGTACTTCTGGATATTGTGCTGCACATTTTTAATATTATTATGTTATGAGACTATGATTCTTATTTAAATCTTCTATTTTGGTAGGCAGTTAACCCAATTAGATTCAGAACACATGTCCTAGTCCACTTCTCTGGGCTGTGATTCAAATGCCAATTTCATTTTCAATGCCTTTGCAATACTCATCTAGTCTGTCCCACTTGTATGCTACCCAGAGGCTCATTTGGAACCTGGGAGGTACTTCATAAACCATAGTTTTGTCTCAAAGTTCTTGCTCTGTTGGTTGTCATTGGTTTTATACATGGGTATACTAGGGATGTGCCAAAGCCCCTCCTTCCCCAGCTACCTCCTCTTTGTAATCCAGCCCCTGTTCTCTAGGGGTGGGGTGCCACCTCTTTGCTCTTCTTTGCTTCAGGCAGGGCTGGTTTGGTGGAAAGTGTTCTGAAGGGGAGGAACTTGGCTTCTTTCATGGTGATCCCCTGGAATGGAGTGGATGAAGTCAAAAGGGTTCTTGTCCTGCAGAGCCAACCTCTTCTCAGTCCTTTAGCTAAAGAGAGGAGGCTTTTCTTGGGGGTCATTTTGTCTGCACTCCCCTGGGAGTTTCCAGGTTGTGGGCTGCTCTCACACCCAGGTGAGGATATGTTAGGAGGCCAAAAAAACACCCCAGATATATCACCACAGGATCACACCTCTGAGTCCTAGGGTCCCTCCGCTGTCAGACTTCTTTTCTCTAGCTTTCAGTCTTCTGTTAGCTGCTTTCACTTTTGAGTCATTAATTTCCTTGTTATCAAGAACTCTTAACTAAAATGTAGACTTTGGAAAAAGAAGAGTTTATTCTGTGGATTGGGGAGTGCTTTAAAAATCAGCTCCAATGCCTGTTTCTGGCTCTAGAATCCAGACATGACATGTATCTTTCAAGCCGCTTTCCCCAGGCCCTGTCTCTCTCCCTCT
>NW_006785059.1:632552-641303 GCF_000442215.2 Lipotes vexillifer
CACACACACACACACACACACACACACACACACACACACACACACACACACACACACACTAGGCGTCAGCCAGAGACTTGATCACAGTTGTACTATCTGCAAAGACTACAAAGGGCTTGAGAAAGGGAATGAAACCCCCCTTTTTCTTAAAAAGCAGTAGAAATTTTTTCTGTTACATATGCCTAAAATGTTGAACAATTTCATTTGAAGTGAAATTTAGTTAGATTTTAGCCTCAGTTCAGTAGTAGTAATAAGGAAAGACCCCCTACTAGCTCTGTCCAATAAGAATTTTCTGCCATGAGGGCAGTGTTTATATCTGCACTGTCCAATGTGATAGACACTAGCCACATGTTGGCTGTTTAGTGCTTGAAATGTGGCTAGTACAACTGAATATTTAATTATATTTAAATATTTATCATATTATTATATTTAAAATATATAAATATATCTTACCTAATGGCAACTGTACTGGACATAGCAGCCTTAGACTCTCTATTCAAAAACATGCTGTAACTAGGTTCACCTTTTTTGGAAATGAATAAAGTGAGTAAGTTTTAAAAATTAAAAATGTGTTACAGATTTGTTCCTCTGTAATTCTCACTGTTCTATTTTTACCTTTTTTCTTATGTAATAGGAACATGTTTTCAGTTAGAAAATAGCAAAGATTATTTAGTAAACTATTTGTTCTCTCACACACACTTTTAAAAGCTCCTAAACATTTTTATGTCAGAAATTTCCATGTCTTAACTAATAAAAGTGATCATTAAAACTCAGGGAAACCAAACATGTACCTATACAGCATCTCATTTAATCTTCATAACAATCCTGTAAGATTAGTTTGCAAAAAGGCACAACTGATACTGAGAGAATGTAAGGTCATACAGCTAGACCTAAATGACCCAGAATTTGAACAAAAGTCTTTCAACTCCAAGGCCGTTTTCTTCCTGCTATACCATGCGGTACCTTTTTGTTTGTTTGTTTCCTTCTTGTTGTTTATAAAACCTTCCCTGGGGTTTTTTTCCCCTGTATTCTATCATGATACAAAATAATTTTTATTCAAAAAATAATGTAAGGGCTTCCCTGGTGGCGCAGTGGTTGAGAGTCCGCCTGCCGATGCAGGACGACACGGGTTCGTGCCCCGGTCCGGGAAGATCCCACATGCCGTGGAGCCGCTGGGCCCGTGAGCCATGGCCGCTGAGCCTGCGGCCTGTGCTCCGCAACGGGAGAGGCCACAACAGTGAGAGGCCCGCGTACCGCAAAAAAAAAATAATGTAAAACCCATTTTGATGTTTGTTCTTCAGTGTACGTTAATTAAATATCACCAGACGTAACACAATTAAAATTTGTAATCTACAAGCAATAACAGAAATCCATGAAAAGATTCCATTGCTTGTTCTGAAATAGTAATTTTATCCTTCTCTCTGCTAGTTAATTACTTGATAAATTCTTATGTCTTCTGTATTGGTGAACCTATTTTGGCTCAGTGCAGGAAAAGGATGTTAAGCCCCTAAAGATAATGAAATTATTTCTAAGATGTTTAGCACATGGAATCTAGCAGAAATAAAACTTGGAGTCATTTTGACATTTGAGTGTTGTGTGTGTACTCAAGATTATCATTTTGCTCTCCAGGGAACTCTTGTTACTATTAGTCATTAATACAGAAAATAAATTTTCAAGTGTTTGTATTCATTCCTTAGGAATTTTCACTGATAATAAGGTGAAGCGTTGACAGGACTGACTGTAAAATCCTACTTAAATTCAAAAGTAAATTTGTAAGTACATGATACCAAAACATTTGATTTTAAAAGTAGTTCACATACAAAGAGAAATTTTAGTTACAAAATGATAATAATGTGATCTTGGACTTAATTTGAAAATATTATATGGTATCCAGATGGCAAATAAACACATGCAAAGATGGTCAACATCATTAGTCATTAGAGAAATACAAATTAACACCACAACGAAATACGTATACACACATATATCAGAATGGCTAAAACCAAAAAGACTAAACACACCAAGTGTAGGTGCAGATGTTGAACAACTGGAACTTATACAATCCTATGGGAATGTAAAATGGTACAACCACTTTGGGAAACGGTTGGGCAGTTTCTTAAAAAGTTAAACATACTCTTATAAAATGACCCAGCCATTCTGCTCCTAAGTATTTACCTAAGAGAAATGAAACATATATCCATACAGAGACTTGTACATTAATGTTCACAGCATCCTTATACATAATAGGCAAAAATTGGAAACAACCCAGGGTCCATCAACAGGTGAATGAATAAACAAGTTTATGGTACATCTATACAATGGAATACCCCTCAGCAATAAAAAGGAATGAACTATTGGTACATGCAACAACATGGGTGAAGTTAAAATATTTAGGCTGAGTGAATGAAGTTGGACAATAATTAACATGTACTGTATTATTCCATCTATATAAAATTCTAGAAAATGCAAACTAATCTCAAGTAACGGGAGAGTAGATCAGTGATTGCCTGGGGATGGGGAAGGGGATGACAGAGACACAAGGAAGCTTTTGAGAGTGATGGATATGTTCATTATGATTGTGGTGATGATTTTATGTTTATATACATATGTCAAAACTTATCCCCTCTTACATGTGCAGTTAATTGTATGCTAATTATACCTCAGTAAAACTTTTTCGGGAAAACAAAACAAATTACATTCAGAGTCTATCTCCCTTTCACCCTTTTTATTGTTTCCATCTGGTTTCATCTACCATCATCTCTCCCTGGATTACTACAATAACCTCCTAACTGGTCTCCCTGCCTTTTTTTTTTAAACCCTCGCCCCCTTCCAATCTATTCTCAACACAACAACCAGAGTGTTCCTCTAAACTTGTCAGATCACGTCACTCCAGCTCAAAAACCCCCCAGTTGCTCCATCTCCCACTCAGAATAAAAGCCAAAGGCCCTTTATGCCCTCCACCAGCCTTGCCACTTCTCTAATCTGATCTACTATTTACTCCACACACGGGTCTCCTTGCTATTTATTGTAAATTTCAGGTATACTCTCTCCTTTGAAAGGCCTTTGCATTAGTTGTTCTATCTGCCTAGACCCACTCTCTCACCTCTTTTGCATATCAGTTTCTCAGTTGAGCCTACTTTGACCATCCTATTTTAAATTGCAATGTACCTTTGCCCTGCCTTACTTTTTGCTTTATTCCATAGCACTCTTAACATACTCTATAATTTACCTTTTTTTTGTATTTTCTTATCTTCTCCCACTGAAATATGAGCTACATGAGGGCCAGAATCTTTGCTGGGTTTGTTTACTTGTTAATCCCAAGAGCGTTGAACAATGCCTGGCATATAGTAGGCACTCAAGAAATATTTCTAAAATAAATACTTGTAGCATAAAATCTTCCAGATACACTGACAAATTAGACTAGAATCAAAGAGGGAGACAAGGAGAATGAAACGCAGATTGAAATATACACGAGAAGTTGAGGCAACTGGAGGTGTTATCACAGAGAGGAAATAGATTTAGTGGAAGCATGATCCCCCTCTTAACTACTAAAGGGGTATTATATGGAAGAGGTAGTATGTTTGCTCTATGATCCTCAAGGAGAAGAGCTAGTCCATACAAGCCAGATGTGGGACCAGGCTGAGTAAGAATTTTTTCACTTTCTTAAAATTGTAGTGGGCTGCCATAAAGTAATCTGTTGTATGAGGTCAAACAGAATGATCATCCATCAGGGATTGCAGGGGATCCCACATTGGGAAGTGGTTGAATTAGATGGCCTTGAAAAGTTTGTCCTAATTTGAAGATACTGTGACTTTGCGGCATGTGGGATCTTCCCAGACCCGGGGCACGAACCCGTGTCCCCTGCGTCGGCAGGCAGACTCTCAACCACTGCCACCAGGGAAGCCCACTGTGACTTCTTCTTAAATCCAGTTATTCCTGACAACTCAGAATGCTGAGTTAGTTGTGGAGTTAATTTTTTAAAGGCTCATTTTACCTGACAAGATTGTATCAAAGGTAACTTCATACCTTCCTAGTAATTATGATTAATTGTTTTAGCCACGTAGCCATCTATCTGAAAATTACATGGACCATTATTTTAGCCCTTTGTTATTGCTGAAAATGAAATAATATTTTACTATCAGTTTTGACCTTCATATCCAATTTGGGCTTACTGTTTATTTAGATTAAGCTCCTTCACTCTTTTAAACAGTTATGTGTGTTCATTATCTTTCATCTTTTATAGGAGCGGGATCGTTATGCCTACAAGATTCATCTTCCAGAAACAGTAGAACAACTGAGGAAATTTAATGCAAGGAGGAAACTAAAGGTAAATTAAAGAAATCATCAAAAAGCCAGATAGAGGCAGTTGATGATAATGTTTTTATTCTGTTTCAGTGCTCATAAATATTATCCTGGTATCGGCTGTTGCTTTCTTACAGCTAAATTCTTACTTCCAAAAGTTACCATTATTTCAATAAGATTTTGGTTTTCTAAGTCATTTAAGGTAATATCTAAGTACAAATCCAAACAATAAGTTATAATAAATGGAAGATTAATCACATTTTAGATTTATGTTATCTCTAAAATTCATAGCAGAGATATAATTACTTTAAAAATAGTAATTTGCTATTATTATCCATTATTGTTGAACTTTAATCTAGGCCATGCTTTCTCAAACTTAAATATTTTGTCAGAAAATGTCAGTTTAGTTCAATGGGAATAATACCAAATTAGAATTGGAACTAGGGTTGAACAGCCATCACAAAGCAGTCAAAATCCCCACTACTTTGGTCTACCAGAAAATATTTTCAAATCACTTTTCTCACTTTTTCTTTATTCTTCCTAGAGTACCTAGAGTACCTTTCTCCCGTTTACCACGCTCCCTATCCTCCACCCCACCAAAAACAAACAAACAAACAAAGCACAGTATTTACTGTGCTTTATGGAGGGCCCATTTGACTTTAAAAGGTTTTTGAGGTTTTTGAAAAAGACCCAGAATAAAATAATGGAATCTTTCAGCACTGGGCAAAAATCTTATGGGACAGCATTTCCCTCCTCCCCCCAACAGAGGAAACTATTATATTATGGTCTTAAAATTAACTTATATTTGACATACTTTAATTACTATTAAAAAACTTAGCTCTGTCCTCTAAGTGGTTGATTAGATGAGTCCTCCTTAGCCATGTGACTCCTGCCAACTATAAAACTTCTCTTCATAAGTATTTTCAGATATGTCATAAGTTGCAATAATATTATTAATTCATTGTTATTTGACTCCTGAAATATGTGAATGATTGTATTCAACTCTAGATTTATAAGAACATTTATATGAATTTTCAGGAAACTATGTAGGCTACAGTATTATCATATGGAGCTGAACTGGCCAACATATTAGCCACTAGCCACATGTAGCGTTTTAAATCTAAATTAAATAAAATTAAATAAAATTAAAAGGTCAGTTCTGGGACTTCCCTGGTGGTGCAGTGGTTGAGAATCTGCCTGCCAACACAGGGGACACGGGTTTGAGCCCTGGTCCGGGAAGATTCCACATGCTGCGGAGCAGCTAAGCCTGTGGCGCCACAACTACTGAACCTGCACTGTAGGGCCCGTGAGCCACAACTGCTGAGCCCCCGAGCCACAGCTGCTGAGCCTGCAAGCCACAACTGCTTAGCCTGCATGCCACAACTACTGAAGCCCATGTGCCTAGAGCCCATGCTCCACAACGGGAAGCCACCGCAAGGAGAAGCCTGTGCACCACAACGGAGAGTAGCCCCTGCTCACCACAACTAGAGAAAGCCTGCACACAGCAACAAAGACCCAACATAGCCAAAATAAATAAATAAATTAATTAATTAATTAATTTTTAAAAAAGGTCAGTTCCTCAGTCACATTAGCACATTCCAAGTGTTCAGCAACCATATGTGGCTAGTGGCTGCCATATTGGACAGAGCAGATATAGGACATTTCCATCACTGCAAAAAGTTCTATTGGAGAGTGCAACTGTAGAGTAAGGGAAATTCTAACATGTCACTGTTGGTGATGATTATTCCCAGTTAAGCCTTTTTCCTAGTTGTTTTTGCAGCCAGGGGTACAAACTGGCTCTTCTCTATTTAAAAATCCTCGGCAAAACAGTAATTATTAATGACATGCCATTATTGAGATGGTGCCCAAAGAAGTTTCCCAAGACTTTTGGTTTTTTGCTTTGCTATACACCTGAACCAGTATGGCCTACAAAAGAAAAAAAAATCTTATCCAAAGTGAATGGTTAGCCATTTTTGAAGTTAATTTCTTTCCCAAAGAAGCTATTAATTATACTTCTTTCTCAATTCTTCCCTAAAGTCTTTTTAACTCTATTGTTGCTTTGGCCAGTGTGACATTACCCTTTCTGGGATTGAACCCTTCATTGCCCAAATAAAAGCCATTTACTGTAGGGCTCAGGCTTGCCCCCTCACAAGAAACACATGCTGTATTTCTTCCAGAGCCACTGAATCAGACTTGGGCCTAAAATAGCCAAAGTGATGACTAAGATTCATTTGGACAGGAGCAAGCTGTCACAGCAGAGAGGGGTCATGTGAATTTACCACATCCCTTTGCAAGCCTCTTTAAAATTTAAGACCCACCAAACAACCTAGAATTAGGAGCATCAGCAGGGTTATCATTGAGGTTTTTCTCAGCTTCTGGTAAGGCTGTATTCCTTTGTGTATTCAGCCACCCTTTAACAAGGTTAAAGCTTGTTATTACCTACTCTCCTCAAGAAACTAATTCTCATTCTGCCATTTCTGTGAGCTTCTAGAACAGAGATTGCAACTTCCCTGACTTTCAGAGCCCACCACACAATTTATTTTCACAAATGAACAGCTAGGTACCCATCCTTCTACCTAGACACTGTTTTTAAGCCCATCAAATGGTGGGAAACACCCTAATTATTATGATTCCCTTTGAAGTTCACACAAAGCAGTAGAAAATTGATTTTATTACTAAGTCAGAGGTAGGAAATTTTTATTGTCAGTGGCAAGAAGAAAGTGAATGAGTATAGTGTTATGGGAAAGAGCCTTGAACGAGTTATTTAAATTTTGTGTGCCTCAATTTCCTTGTCTATAAAATGGGGATAATAATAATAGCTAACTCATAGGGTTGCAAGGATTTAATGAATTAATAAAGCAGTTAGAATAGTACCTAGTGCTCCATAGATATTATTTTCTATTAACATTTTATTGTTATTTTTTATTATTATTTTAATATTTAATACCTTTGACTTGGTCTCTATTTATTAACAACTGTAATTCCTAAATGTACGCTCCATACCATTTTAGCTTTTCCCCAGTAACATCATTTACATTTTTGAGATTTTTAAAGACTTTCAGAAAATTACAGAACACCAAAAATGTCACTGAATAATCTCTATTTATGTGTTTCTTCCAAAGTAATGATGCTTAGACTTTTCTGACCATTTTGATCATCATTTTCCTTCATAGTATCTAGAAAGAAAGGATCTTATACCTGTGATATATTGTAATAGTCACTTCCCTTCTAGTGACTCTAGTATCTTTCCTCTAGTGTCATATCCATCCTGTGATATACATTCTTTAGAGCAGTGGCTCTCCAAGTGTGATCCCCAGACCATCAGCATCACCTGGGAACTTTTTAAAAATACAGATTCTCAGGCTCTAGTACAGTCAGGCCAAAAAAAAAAAAAAAAGGCATCCAGATTGGAAAGAAAGTAAAGTTGTCTTTGTTTACAGATGACACGATCTTGTATATAGAAAATCCTTAGGAATTTGCAGATATCTATTAGAAATAATAAGTTCAGCAAGATTGCAAGATACAAGATCAGTTTATAAAATTGAGTTGTATTTCTATATATGAGCAATGAACAATCTTAAAATGAAATTAAACAATTCCATTCACAATAGCATCAAAAAGAATGAAACACTTAAGAATAAATTTAACAAAAGAATTTTAAGACTTGTAAACTAATATTGCTGAGAGAAATTAAAGAAGATCTAAATAAATGGAGAGATATTTAATATTCGTGGATTGGAAGACTCAATATTGTTAAGATGGCAATTCTTCCCAAATTGGTCTGTAGGTTGAACACAATCCCTATCAAAGTTTTAGCTTAAATTGACAAACTGATCCTAAATTTACATGGAAATGCAGAGGACCAAGAATAGTCAAAACAATCTGTTGAAAAAGAACAAAGTTGGAGGACTTATATTTTCCAACACTTACTATAAAGCTATAGTATCTGTAGTACTGGTATGGTATAGGGTTAGACGCGTAGATTGGTGAAGAGAATCGAGAGTTCAGAAATAAACTCTTATATTTATGGTCAGTTGATTTTCAACCAAAACGCCAAAGCAATTCTATGGGGAAGGAATAGTCTTTTCAACAAATGGTGCTGGGACAATTGGATATTGACATGCAGTAAAAGACATAAACAGCCATATATTGGATGGTTCCATTTATTTGCAATATCTCAAATAGGTATTTATGTGTGTAAGTCCATAGAGACAAAAAGCAAACTGGTGATTGCCAGGCACTGGGTAGTGACTGCTTAATGGGTATAGGGACTTTTGGGGTTGTGATGAGGATGTTTTGGATCTAGACAGAAGTGGTGGCTGCATAACATTGTGAATGTACTAATTAGCACTGAATTGTACACTTTAAAATGGTTAGTTTTGGGCTTCTCTGGTGGCGCAGTGGTTGAGAGCCCTCCTGCTGGAGCAGTGGACACGGGGTCCTGCCCCG
>NW_006785059.1:641522-686288 GCF_000442215.2 Lipotes vexillifer
AGTGGACACGGGTTCGTGCCCCGGTCCGGGAAGATCCCACGTGCCGTGCAGCGGCTGGGCCCGTGAGCCATGGCCACTGGGCCTGCGCTTCTGGAGCCTGTACTCTGCAACGGGAGAGGCCGCAGCAGTGAGAGGCCTGCGTACCGCAAAAAAATAAAAATAAAAAAAATAAGGTTAGTTTTATGTTATGTGAATTCCACATAACCTACTTTTTTTATATACCATATGACAAAAGAGTCTTCTTAAATACTGGCTTTCACTTTGGCACACTTGAAGGACATAACACATTCGCATAGTAACAGTAGCTCACCACACCAGTCAGCTCAGCCAAGACACCACCCATCCCTCCCCACCTCAGCCCCAGGCATGCAGGAGGTTGGAGGGGCATGCGTTTATTGAAAAAGCCCCATGGGTGATTCTGATAAGTTTACCTTATTTAGAGTCATTACTCTAAAGGACAAACTTGTAATTGGTCTACAAAATTCCATCATATGTACATATCATAATTTAATTAACCAGCTGTTGGACATGGACATTGCTTCCAGTTTTCCACAACCATAAATACTATTGCATTGACTCTATTTTCACTAATCTTTGTACACCTCTGATTATATTCTTAGGGTAAGTTCTTTGCTACTGGAATTGTTGGCATCAGAGTGTATACATGTATTTAAGATTTTTGATCTCTATGAATAACTTACCTTCCAAAAGGCTTATACCTGTTTATAAATTTTAATGTATTTTTGGTAGTGAGCTTATTATTTTTGCAGTTGAACCTTTTTCTCATTCTGAAAGTTTTGTGAAACTATTTGATGCCAGAACATAAAACATTATTCATTTTACTCTACTGAAATTTCAAGACTGTTACTCATTATTGGTTATAATACTGTCAGTACTCAGCAATCAGAAATTGTTCCTTTCCATATTCATACATACATTTTGGTATTTGACCTATTCAGCAAGCTACAGGACACAACAAATCCCTAATGAGAAAATTATTTGGACAAGTATAAAGCATTGACATCATTTTTCAGACTGTCTTTCGAACTGTAGGTTTTAAAAGTTTATAGAACCCTACATGTGATTTGAATTATCACACATTTCTTTTTATTTTCCTTTCTTTCTTTCATTATTTTATTTTACACGTGTGAATGATGATGGAAAATTTCTTTTCACCATTTTGGTTATCAGACATTTCATATGTTGAATTTTTCCCCTCCTTTTATTTCATACCGAGCTCTAGAATTTTAATACTTCAGTTTGTTTACATCCTCTAGAAATAATACTTCTTATATAAACTACATAGTCCTGAGTACAGGACTAGATATGAGGATTGTATTTTCTCAGAGTGAATATTAGGCTGCATGGGACAGACTGTGTGATCCAGACTGTCTGGAAAATCTGTGCTCTATGGGTATGTGTCTCTTAAGGAGGCATACCTGTACTCTAACTCTGGGTGCCATTTATGTGAAGGAGTTACTGTGCAAGGGGGCGAGGTGTGGAAAGGGGCTGTGGGTTTCTGAGCTTGTCTATCTAGGGAAGAGGCTCATCAGGGCAATCTGTCTAGAAATCATTCCCTTTGCTTCATGAATTAGAAAGCAAATTTCCCTATAGTGAAGTATGTCAAAGATATTCTGTACACATAGAAGCAATATTCTGTATTTGGGTACGTTTATTGCAATCACTTCAGGAAAGGGTGAGTTGAATCCGTGTAATTCAATTTAGAGGATAAAACCATTTATTCCTTGTATATACAGAAAGTGAGGGAGATTTCTGATAACTTCCTATAATTTTCCTTTATTGATTTTGCAAATTGCAATTTGTATTACTTCTCTGACTTACCAGTCGGTCTCTTGGGTTCCTACAGTTAGTAGAACTAGAAAAAAATTGTTTAGGAATGCCATTTTCCAGTACTCACTATCCAATACAATAGCCACTAGGCATATGTGGCTACTTAATTTTTAATTTTAATTAATATTAAATAAAATTTAAAATTTGATTTCTCGGTTGCACTAGCCACATTTCAAGTGCTCAGTACCACATGTGGCCGGTGGCTACAGTATTGGGCAGTACAGGTACAGAACATTTCTGTCATCACGGAAAAAGTTCTGTTGTACAGCACTGCTATCTGCAAGAGTAATGCTACACCTAAGCAGCACCTTTTGAGAGGTCAACCAGGAAGCTTTAATTAGCTGCCTTTTGTCAGTCTTCCCCCTTCTATCAATTCATCAAGAGCTACCTTAAAGATTTATCGAGGACCTTTGTGCCCTAATGAAAACCAGCACTTACGCAGAGTCCTCTAATTACAGGAGAGAACAGTAAATTAGCAGAGAGGTTGCAGGCTCCAGCTCCTCAGAGCAGTAAATCTGGTATCCAAAAGGCACCTTTGATTCTAAACCTGAAAACGGTTATTCTGGTATGAACAGTTACATAAATAATAATTGACGTGAGTTTGACCTTATATTTTATAAAGCAATTCTATTAGTTGCTGATTCTGAAATATAGAGTTTATTACTCCCAAAGTTAGACAGTCTAGCTTTTGAAAGTTATTATATACATTAAAAGACCATCTTTATGAAATACTTTTACACAGACCGAAAAGGATTCCTAAGATATCTGTTCCATGCAATTGCTCTGAAATATAGCCATATCTACTACACTAACAAGTCTCATTTTTAATCTTCTTCAGAGAAGATAGCACAGCCTCTTTTAATCATATGCCCTGACTTAATTTTGAAACTCTAGCTTTTCGACTTTTGTTTAGATTATGCTTAAGTATCAAATACACATAGGCTATGCTGACTAAACTGAATGATAACTTTGGTTGTGACTATATGGAGAGAGATGGGAAGTTCTGATTTAATTAATGATCTTACCTCATTATCATCTAGGACCTAATTCTTACATGTAGTCAACCTAAATCCTTTAACATTTCTGCCTCGAAATGATTTTCTAGCCTTTTGGTCAGCCTCAACCACTCCAAATTCTCCACCCTTTTTAAGGTTTTGACTTGTGTTCTGAATCTTAGTAAGATGATCCTCTCTCAAATTCTTAAGTCACACTTGAATTTGTATGTCCCTGTGATGCGTTTTGCCCCCTCAGTATATGACAAAATGATTGTGTGACCTTGCCACTTGGGTGCAAAGCCAGTATTCTATATCTCATACTTATGTGTTTTGTATTTAGACTTTTAAAAATATACCTCCCTGCCCTTGGGCCTATCAGATTTCATGGTACTTGTTTCTGAGCTCAGTTAGGGGGCACCAGAAAGCGGGTATTGGCTTTTGACTCTGTCTTCAAGTCAGTAATTCATCTGTGTTCAACTCTCCTGTTCCTTACTTAATAACTTTGTTGCTTCCCTAAGTGCATGTACAGTAGCTTAACTTAGCAGAAGTCTGAGCTGACCATTTTCTTTCTTTGTTTTCCACTTCCTTAAATGAGACACAGAATCATCTAGTGGGGAGTGTTCCATTTTGATGTTTAACATATTAACTACAATTATGATTGAGCTTAATTACTTGTAGTTCTCTTTTTCTTTGAATTTAAAATCTGCCTTCTCCTTTGTAGGTTAATTTGCTTAGTAGAAAATTGTATCATTGGGTTTCCCTGGTGGCGCAGTGGTTGAGAGTCCACCTGCCGATGCAGGGGGCACGGGTTCGTGCCCCAGTCTGGGAAGATCCCACATGCCGCAGAGCAGCTGGGCCCGTGAGCCATGGCCGCTGAGCCTGCGCGTCCGGAGCCTGTGCTCCACAACGGGAGAGGCCACAACAGTGAGAGGCCCGCGTACCGCAAAAAAAAAATTGCATCATTAATATTAGTAATCAGATTGTGAATTACTGTCTTTTTTAAAATATATTTATTTATTTATTTGTTTTTATCTTTGGCTGTGTTGGTTCTTCGGTGCTGCACATGGGCTTTCTCTAGTTGAGGCAAGCAGGGGCTGGCTACTCTTCATTGCGATGCGCAGGCTTCTCATTGTCATGGCTTCTCTTGTTGCAGAGCACGGGCTCTAGAGTGCAGGCTCAGTAGTTGTGGTGCACGGGCTTAGCTGCTCCGTGGCAAGTGGGATCTTTCCAGGCCAGGGACCAAACCTGTGTCCCCTCCATTGGCAGGTGGATTCTTAACCACTGTGCCACCAGGGAAGCCCGTGAATGGTCTTCTTAACTCAAGATTGTTATGTTTTACTCTCAAAACTTACTGAAGTATAAGTAAGATATACTGAAGTATATCTTCTAAACTAAAGTAGATAGAAAACTTCTTTACAAAGGATTTAATAAACTGGAAAGTTTGAAGAACTACTTGTATAAGATCTGGTTTTATGTTGTTATATCCACAGGCTCTTCAGTAGCAACAGTGTAGTAGAGGGGTTGGCAAACTACAATCTGGGGACCAAAGCACTCACATAAGAGCTTTACGCTTTCACAAATTAATACATCTATATTTCTATTTATATATATAAAGTTTTATTGGAATACAGTGATGGAGATTCATGTACATATAGTCTATAGCTGCTTTCACGCTAAATGGCGGAGTTGAATAGTTACAACAGAGACTATATGCCCTGCAAGCCTAAAATATTCACTGTCTGGCCCTTTACAGGAAAATATTTTTGACCCCTAGTATAGTAAAAACCCTTGAACTGGAGAGAGTAGTCAGAAGACCTCCATTCTGTCTACTCTTGATTCTGTCTCTAAGTTGGCAGCAACCTTAATAGGTTACTAAGCCTCTCTAGACCTCAGTTTCTTCATCTGCAAAATGAGTCTCCTAGAATGAATCATCTTGAAGGTTGACTCTCCAACTCCAATAAAATTCTATAAATCCATAAACTGTTCTGGAACCATTTTGCTGTTTTACATAATAGCTTTGCATTGAATTTTTGAACCACATGCAGTCACTGAGTTTAGAGAGCTAAATAAACAAAACTGCTAACCATAAGACAGATAAATTAGGAACTTGCTACTATTGTTTCAAAAGAATTTACCTCTCAGGGCTCTTTTAAATAGTGCTTTCCCAGTATAAGTACTTCTAGATCTTTGGCTATAGTGGTAACTAGAACAGGCCTTGAAACATAAAACTAACATATTAAGAAACTCAGCTGAACTTCATTTGGAAATAAAAATAAAGCATCTCTAAAATTTTAGTTTCAGTGTATGGGAAACATGTGCTTTGATCTATAAAAATTCCATTTTCACCCAGCTTTTAGGGAACATGTGTAATATGTAAAGTGAAATAAACGTCTACTACAGAAAGAAGAACTCAACATTCAGTACTATTTTTTTCATCGTGGTAGCTGACCATAAAATTCTGCATAAGAACCTCTCATGCATTAACCCTGGACTATTGGAAATCTAAAAATGTTGCCTGGAATGGTATCATCAAGATCACTTCTCTACTTTTTGCTCGTCCCTTTCTGTTTATATTTGCTCTTTTCCAGTTTATATTTGTAGAAAGAAACCCTAACATAACCACCCCCCAAAAAAATGAACCTTGTAGAAATGTGTTTCCATTAATAATGTTATTAGAATTATTAGTAATTATTAATTTTATTATTATAGTGATAATTAATGATATTTAATAAATACCTATATACACAGAAGTTTGATCTTTCTTTTCAGAAAAATCTAAGAGTTCAATATTTAAAATTTAGACTTAAGCTACTTTATACTTAGACTACTAGGGTGATATGATACTTAGACTACCTAAGTGAGCAATTCTCCCTAAAGCAGCAAAGGCTCTACTCAGGTTCTAGCTACATATTAGTAGGGTTAGTAATAATTTGCACTTAAAAAGTGCTTTATGATTTGCAAAGCACTTTCATAAACATTACAACTTTTGACAATCACGTAAGGTAAGCTATGTCAGTTTTAATATCCTCACTTTACAAATGAGAAAACCTCAAGAGGTTAAATGATTAAATCAAGTAAGGTCATGCAGATGGAAAGTGGCAGAGCCCAGGAACACACCTGGATATTCTGACCTACACCTAACACTCACGTGGTTCAACACATACAAAATAACTTTTATTGTTCTTATTGTTACTGAAACAATAATTCCCAACATTTTTCTACCCAATAGTCTTAAGGGATATCATGGACTCAATATGACAGTGGTTCTCAACTAGGAATCAAGGGAGGCTATGCATGTGGTTTAGAAGAGTCAACATGTAGTTGATTCTGCTGGGTGGCCTGAGTGAGAATACTGTACAAGAGTAACACATAGTCATTATTAATATCAAAAAGAAAGGAAAAAAAGATTTAAAAAAAGAAAAATGACTCACATTCCTTCTACCCAGGGATAATTAATACTATTAACATTTTGGTATATATTCAGTCTTTTATATCTTTATTAACTTTTTTTTCAAAAATAAGATCATACTACTACAGATTTTTTAAAACCTTTTTTTGTGTAATTCATCACAAACACCTTATCATTTCAGTAAAAAACACTCTTCTGCAGCATCATTTTATAGTGACTGCAGAATATTTCATTGTCCAGTATGTGTTCAAGTTCAAGATGTAAATGGTTTCATATACTTTTACAATCCCCAACAGTGTTAGTCTGGTATGTGCGTGTGTGATTTATCTAAAGGAATCCAAAATTATTTAAAACCACCTCTTTTCTAGCTATCATCTCCTATATATTTGACCTTCTGAATAATTCTTAAATAAATATTTGGTAATTAACTTTTTTGTATTTATGTATTTCTTTTTATCAATATTTTTATTGAAGTATAGGTGATTTACAATGTGTTAATTTCTACTGTACAGCAAAGTGATTCAGTTATACATATATACATTCTCTATTTTTATATTCTTTTCCATTATGGTTTATCTTAGGATATTGAATATAGTTCCCTGTGCTATACAGTAGGACCTTGTTGTTTATTGTATTTCTTTTAATAATATCAATATATATTTTTCAGGACTTCCCTGGCGGTCCATTGGTTAGGACTCTGCACTTTTCACTGCCAAGGGCCTGGGTTCAATACCTGGTCAGGGAACTAAGATCCCACAAGCCGCGCAGCATGGCCAAAAACAAAAACAAAAACAAAATTTTAAAAAATATATATATATTTTTTCATCTCTTTGCTTTAGGGTGCAGTACTAGCAGCTGTTTCAAGTCACAAATTCAATTCATTCTATGGGGATCCCCCTGAAGAGTTGCCAGACTTCTCCGAAGACCCTACCTCCTCAGGTAATTGAATCATTCATTCATTCACCAGTGTGAATCATTTAGTGTCTACATCCTTTCTTCTTCCATTATGAATAAACTTTTTCTGTGAATCTAGTCAGATCCTCCATGGGATTCTAAGGAAGCTTGTCAGCAGCCAAATTCCATCCACATGTGTCTGATTCCTTTTCATTTTAATACCGAAATTGCTTTCCCCTACTGCTCCAAACTGACATTTCACTTTTTTTTTCTTAATCTCGGAAATACTTCTTCCCCTTTCTCCCCTCCAGACCCAACACTGCACTTCATCCAATCCAACATTTGTAGTCAGTCTTTTTGAATCTTTGTGATTACCTTCTACCTCAACAAAAATTTCCGATGTAAGAATTTCCCCATGTCAACTGTAGCAGATCAGACTTTGGAGCAGCACTGCTTTTAATTGAATCTTTCAATGTAAAGCTGTCTTGCGAATTATCTCTAGAAACAATTTACAAGTTCATCTCTTTTTATAAAGTCTATAGCAAGTCTACACAAGCATTCAAGGGAGAGGAACATAGAAGAAGAATTGCCTATTTTGATGAAATGTATATAGGTACTCCTGACAAAACCCACTAATGTTCACAAAATTATTTTATAAAATGCTCAGATTTCCATCTTACCAATGAGGTATTCTCAAGGATTATTTACTAAAAATACATAGGACTCATTTATATGTATATGTAAATGCATGTATATGTGTTACAGTTTTTAATTTTTATTTGTGTATTTATTTACTTAACTCCTATATCATATGTCCTCTGGCCTCAACTTTTCTTTCTTTCATTAGAATTACTCAGTATTTGTCATGTGGTTGACTTTGTGCTAGTGATTTGATTTTTGTACTCTCGGACTGGCTCATTCAATATCCATGCATCAGCATTGGAATCAAGGCCCAGGGCCCTTCCTAAAGCATGAGTTGTTTGTCCTTCACTGGTAGCCATATAGGAAGAATGGATGTGCTAAGCTTCTTACATGTTGGAACCATGAGCGTTTGTCAGTATTTATGCTTCTTCCTTCCTCTGTTATACATGTATGTGCACATACCTGCTCACATACGCATATGCACACAGAGTTTCCTACCAATTGGTATGTACTTATACCTTGTGCAAAATAACAGGATCAAATTTCCCATTCCAGCAGCTATATAGTTCCTTATTTTGACCTTTACCAATTGGGATGTGAATCTTCCTCTTTTGAGTGAAGGTGATTTCTAAAAGCATTCATAAATGGGAATCTTAGAGAAGAGACTCTGAGGAGGACTTGCTCTTTTCCTCTTGTGCTGACTTGGTAATTATTCAGAGTCCTTCCCACAGGAAAGGCAAGGCCATAGTTGTGTTATAGGTATATTCCCCACCACTCCCTATTGTTTCACATCTGTCTTTTTTTCTTCCAGTCCATTTTGTAGCTTTCTGTTGTTGTTAGCTCAGCCCTCCTTCTTCCTTCCTCACACTCAGATTACAGTTAACCCTTTCTAGGGGGAGTGAATCTAGTAACAGTTTTATGTTGTACTGTGGCTACATGATATAGTCACATACTTGGAATATATTTAGAGATTTTGGGTCAAGATCTCTAATACCATTTTCATCTTTAGAAATGGGAAGAGAGGATGGGCCTTGCAACAGCTTCATAGACCTAATCTTTAATGTTGCCCCTTAATATTTACCTCTGCTTAGCAAGACTTTAATGAGCTCTTAAGTATCCCTTTCTGTGAAGAGCTGGATTTTTCTTTTAGGAAAAGGAATTGTCTATAGTTATGCTTATTTTCTATTAAATACATTTTATTGCCCAATTTTTTTGTTTTTTTTTAGTACAATCTCTAAACAATATGGTTGAAATAGTTTCTGATTACAGTACTTGCTTTTTAAAAAAGGAAATTTCTCACACTGTCTTGTGGGTAGCCTGCAAGCCCTCAGATTAGTTGTTCACAATTTTGCATATATTGCTTCCCTTTCCTGTAGTCTCACCCTATGCCTTTTTTTTTTTTTTTTAAGTTTCTGGATCTTAACGATCTTGCAAGCAGTCTGTATCTTCATTCAATGTGCTAAATGTCTCTAAAATATTTTTGAGGGCACTGTCCAGCTGCTATCAGTAAGAGATAAAATTGTTATGCAGTGTAAGTGTCTGATTACCTACCCTAAATGAAGAGAAAATTTTTATATAGTCAGATGTCAAAGACAAAGGAAATTTTTGAAGAAAATTTTAATGTTTTCCTAAATTTCACATGGCTATCAGGAATTATCATATGTTTCTAAAATTAACTTTTAATACTAGGCCATTTAAAGGGAGGCATTATCTATTATTGTCAGCATTATTTATCAAATATCTGTCTTTGCAAATTTCCTGTACTGCAACTAACAGCAATGGTTGTATGGTTAGTTGTAGAATGTCTATGATGTTTTATCTAGACTCATATAAGGGCTTTATACTTACATAAGTTAACACATCTGTATTTTCATTTTTCAGTGCATTTTTATTTTTAATATTTTCATTAATTTTAAGCCTAAATTCTTCTCTGTTTAATCCTAGCCCTTTAATTCTCCATCATTTATTTTAAGTTCCCAATGTTATCCTTTCCACTGCCTTTCTGTTCAAATTTGCAGGGGTTTGTTTTACAGTACAAAACATAAAGCACTTTTCATCTTTACCTGAATGTTCTTCCAGAAAGCCCATGTCAAAAAGAAAAAAGTGATCATAAAGCATGTGCTTGTAGGGCAGGGGTGAGGGGGTGGGGAAGGAGGAGTTAGAGAGAGAACAGTATAAGGTCGCCAACTGTCCTTTCTTGAGATGGACTGTTTTTCATCTTTAGATAATGCCTTTTCTAGTCTTTCTGTGAAATGATAGTAAATGGTAGTTTGTTAAATTTTTTTTCTTAATGACCTTGCTTGACAAAATTAAAAGCTGGCAATCCTATTTTCCTCCCTGCAAATTCTATTCAAAATCATAATTTTAATTTTAAAAAAATAATTTAACAGAGCCTTTCATTAACAGTGGAAAAAATAATTTAAAATGAATCAGTTTTTCATCTAAAGAAGAGTTTAACATGTTTAGGTATGCTGTTTACATTGTAAAATAATGTTTATATAGTATATTTTTTCCTATTTTGATTATTGAAATTAGTCCATTATACATTCTCTAGAATTTGTTAGGTTTAATCTTAAGATAAACAGTGTGTTGTTGCTTTGTTACTTAACAAAGTGGAAATATTCTGTTCTTTCAAATCAAAGAAGTCAGAATCAGAACCCAGGGGATGTTTTCATGGAACACAGGGGCTCACTTTGGGCTCAGCTAAGAGACCATGCTTCTTGTGGCTCATCTACTGGGCCCAACTGTGGCTTGATAACCCGCTTGCTCTAAAATCATACTGTTTGTTGTTTGTCCATATGCTGCCTTCCTCCTAGGACTTCTAGCAGCAGAAAGTAGGTATCCCTTTGCTTTCCTCTAAGGTTTATCTTTTATGCAAAAGTGTTTGGCTTTGCATGGTTCATAATCAGCTTGACTTTTTCCTTGGCTGTTTCTGCTTAGATGTTTATTTATGAATTTTAACACTGCTTGACCATACAGTGAAAACTTGGATATATTGATTTCCTGAAGCATTGTTATACAAATAATACTAACTTCTTACTTCTTTCATAAGAGGAAAAAGAGGCAGTGTTAAAATTTTAAGTGCACTTAATATTATTTCACATCTGAATTTCAAGCACAAATACATTAATTCCAGGGAAAGGCTAACAATTTATTTTATAGTTTGCTTTCAAGAAAACTTTCAGGGTAAGTGAACGTTCCTTTAATCTATAAGCAGTTTTTTTTTACTCTGTTACTGACTCTATTTTTAGCTTATTGACATGGAGCTGTGAAATAAACTCCTGGATTCATGTCTCTTAACTTCTACCATCAGAAAAAACATTTATAAAGAATAGTGTAATGGCTAGATTTTCATTACAAAGGGATATAATTTGAGTATGTGAGAATAGTAAAGTAAAAAGTATGTAAGAAATTACATACACACAAATGAGTATTAGTAAAACTAAGGCAATCTAAATGAGATGGGTGGATTGTATCAATGTCAGTATTCTGGTTGTGATATTACACTATGTTTTGTAAAAAGTTACCAGTGAGGAAAATAATACAGGGATCTCTGTATTATTTCTTATAACTGCATATAAATCTCCAATTATCTCAATAATAATTTCAATTAAAATAATAGAATAAATCTTTACCTCAACATTGTGCTTACTGGGGGGAAAGTATATAAGAGACAAAGATAAATAGAAAATCTGGGTGCTACTAATTAAATTCATTGCCACACTTTCTTGCATTAATTACTTGTAGCTCAAATTGCAGCCAATTTAATATAAAAATCTCACAGTATGTTAGTTATCTGTTGCTCTCTAATGAATAAGCTCAAAGCAGCATTTATCATCTAACAGTTTCTATTGGTCAGGAATCTGAGCATGGCTTAGCTGAGTACCTCTGGCTCAAGATCTCTCATGACATTGCAGTCAAGATGTCATCCAGAGCTGTGATCTCATTTGAAGGCCCAACTGTAGGGGGAATCCTCTTCCATGCTCACTCACATGGGGGTTGACAGGCTTCAGTTCCTCACGGACTGTTGGGCCTCTCCATAGGGCTGCTCACAGCCTAGAAGCTTGCTTACCCTGGCACAGATGATCAAAGAGAGAGGGCAAAAGTAAGAGAGAGCACCCAAGACAGAAGCCACAGTCCTTATAACCTGATCTCAGAAGTGACATCCTATCACTTCTGCCCTCTTGTGCTTGTTACAAGTGAGTTAATAAGTCCAGCCTACACTCCAGGGAAAGAATTGATTATATAAGGGTGTGAATACCAGGAGTCAGGGATCTTGGGGGCCATCTCAGAGACTGCCCACTATGTACAAGTTAATAACCATTGGAATGTAAGACACTTCCCATTTGTAACTGTTTTTGTTTCTCCAGATTTAGTACCTGTCTCCTTTTTTTTTTTTTTTTTTTTTTTTTCAATCAGCAGACCTGTTGTGTCATTTGGGAATGAAAACATCTTGGAGGTATCAAGTAGTGCTTTTCCTTAGTTGTAAGGCCTTATATGAATGGGCACTTAACAACCAGCAGAATGTTATTTAAAGTACTTTGACAAATTTGTGCCCAGCGATGTTGCTATTTGGAAATATAGATTGTTTTAACAAGTAAAATGGCATTAGAATTATGGTATCTGTACTCTGACAGAATACATTTGCAGAGTTTTTACTTCTTTTAACTAATAAATTTTAAGGCATCTGCACTATAATCTATACATAAAGAATCTGAAGCATTTATCACCATGTGTAAGTTTTCATAACTTGAATTGGATATAGCACAGATGCTTAAGTCCAGAATACAATTTTCATTACAGGATTCACTATTGCTTATAACTTGACTGATAACCAGGATTTGCTTTGTACAGTGGGAATAAAACCTGTTGTCCAGGGGTAGGGGTGGGGGGGAGAGATTGACTACAAAGGGTCAAAAAGGAACTTTTGTGGAGTGATGAAAATGTACACCTAAATTGATTAATTTTAACTTAATTCTACCTTAGTAAGCAGATTTTTTTTAATGCTACTGTGCTTGCAAGGAAGGGCTTTGATTGAGTGAGTGATATGAACGTATGTGTACTGATTCAGTGTTATATAAATAGGACTGCTAATGTAATAGGAAATAGAGGTGATTGATAACTCTTCAGGAGAAACTAGACTAGATTGAGATGCTGAATTTGCTCAGTGATATTAGGTTTTATAGCTATACATATAATTTTTAAAATATACACATACAAATCTTTGTTGCTGAAATAACTGCATACATGGGTGTATATGCAGTTTATCAGATGTATGCAGTGTATACATTTATCAAAACTCATTGAATGGTACACTTAAGATTTGTGTATTTCACTCTATGTAAATTTTACCTGAGAGAGAGAAGTATTAAAATCTATGCTGATGTACTTAGAGGTGAAGTGTACTGATGTTGACCATCTGCCACTTATTTTGAGATGAATGAAAAATAAGATGAATTGATGTGTGGATAGATATGTGATAAAGCAAATATCGCAAACTGTTAATTGTAGAATCTAGGTGGTGAGTACAGTTCTTTCAACTTTCCATATGTTTGAAACTTTTCATAGTAAAGCTAGGGTGAAATAGTTTTAAGACAGACTCAACCTACTTTGACACTGAGAACGTTTTAAACATTCTACTATTTATTTTTCTGTCCTCCTTTCAGGTTATTTTTACTCAGTCAACTTTTTTATGAGACTTTTCCACTCTTGTAATGAAACTGTTCTAGACTCAAAGTTTTATTGACCTTTAAAGCATATTTCTCTTAAGAAATAGACTCAGAAAACATTTTTAAAACAAGTGATGTATTTAGGCTTCTTTTGATTATTACTTCATTAACAGTAGTAGAAAACTTTTTAGAAAGTATCAGTGAGATTCTTGGAAAAAGTAGAAATGTTCAAAGTTAAATTATCAACCTAATTTTTAGATACAAACTTGATTACCAAATGAATTATGCAAAAGTTAAAGCAAAATACTATTCTGAAGACAGGGCTTGATTACTTTCTAATAAATTTATCATTGTGAAAGTTTGGACCAAAGCGTAAGAAAATAAACCTTATATGGTAAACAAAATTCAGATCAAAAAGAAAATAGAAATTGGATATCATCTCATTACCAAATGCAGATTATTCAGGTGTGTTGCTGAGGGTAAAACATGGTTTCAGGAGGGACCAGTATGTAGCGGAAGGACTAGGTGTTAAAGACCTGGGTTCTAAGACTCACTCTCTTACTCACTGCTGTGGCTCCACAGTCATTTAACCCCAATGAGCGTCCGATTTTTCAAATATAAATACACTTGTCTACAGGACAGGGTTATTGTGGAATCACATAATAAGTGTGAAAAGCACTTTGGAAATTATAAACTGTTACACAAATAGAAGTATTAAAATAATTTTCATTGTGACTTTGAGGAAACTGCTATAAAATAAACTGTTTTCAGTGGTTACATATTTCTCATTATAATATTTTATTTGCAATTCTTTAGAATTTGCTCAGAAAACAATCATTTTAATTGAACCTGTTTTATTGTGTCTCTTTGTACAAAGCACACTGCAAAATGCAGCCTGGAATACAAAAGTGAATAGAATACCTACAGTCCTGCCATTAGATAAATTGCCCTCTGAGGTGAACTTATGTACTATTGTTTGTTTGTTTGTTTTAAGATAGTTACAAGTTTATTCAGCGGTTTTATAGAGAAAAACATCCTTTTCAGTTTTTGAGGAAAGTCAATAGCTCTTTCAGATATGACAGTATTGATCAGCAAAATAAATACTAGTAAGAGCTTAAGAGCTTGTGTGTGTTGTGTTGTATTAATTATTACTACTGCCTCTGTGTTTAAAACAATAGCAATGGAAAAGCCCCAGAAATGTCTTTGTGTACATTTATATTTTATAATGAACTGAAAAATTATGAGATTTTTACATGGGCTGGGTGTTGAACTGCGGATATCAATTGCACGCATCTGTGAGATATATGGTTCTGCTGGTCATACTCAAAGAAATAACGAAACTTAGAAGAGGTGTCAGTAGGAAGTGTTAAAATGATCAAGGGTAAAGAAAGATTTTGAGGTTAGACCAAATATATATGTTTATTCTATATGAAAAGACAAAGGAGAAATTGAATAAAAACTATAATTTTCCTAGCTAATTCCAGAAACTTTAAATTAGGGGCACTTTTCAGAGCTTGAAATAGGCAACTTGAGTACACCTGTGCAAATGCTTCCTTTCATGATTGAAAACCTACAAAGTTAATCACATATGGGTACAATATAAGACTATAAATCAGTTCAAAAAAGGTGACAGATCCAGGGAAATTAAATAGACCTGTTGACCTGGTGGGTCTTGCCTACTAGAGACACAGGCAATAGATGCCTTTGTGCTTTCCAGCAAAGCATCCACTGGGTCTGCCAGAGCACATTGGAAACCTAGGTGGAGGTGTTGAGTTCCTGCTCATCCACCTCTTCTCTGAGACTGTCCCAGTTCCTCCCTGGGCAGCCCTGTTTCTGTACCACTTTATTTTTTTTCTCTTCTCTGTTGTTTGCTTCAGGGTATAGTATGCCTACTTCCCACACCAGCCTGAGAGCCCCTTCCTTGAGACCAGGGATCATACCTGTTTTCCCTGAACCCCCTGCCTCACACCTGGCAAAAAGCAGGAACATTTGGTAAAGGTTTTTTGGTTATTGTCTGACCCAGTAGGGTTCAGGTTCTTTTCTAACCTCCATATCCATGCATAAACCACACGTCACTTGTTGTTGAAGGTTCCCCCTATGTTTCCTAGTACGGCCAGTTACTGTAGTAAGTCAAGAAGAGCATACACTTTGGATCCAGACACACTGGGGTTGAGTCCTGGCTGTACCACTTCTAGCTGTGACCTTCCTTGACCTCTCTGAACCTCAGTTCCCTATCTGGAAAGGTCAGGTACTATATTTACCTTACTGTGTTGTCCTGGGGATGTGCCTGACACATAACAAATACTTACTGATTGGGAGCTACTATTATTGTTTCTTTGGTACTTCATTAATTCAAGGCATACTTTGTGGATGTAATAAAATGGATCAAATATCCACCTGCCTTAAGGACCTCACAGCACAGAAACGAAGACTGAGCAAACGCAAACGTAGGGTAGTGCTGGTAGGACAGGGATTGCACAGAGCTTTGGGAGTTCACAGACCAACAAATGATACGTCCCTGATCGGGTACAGCCAAAATTCCTTCCCAGTGGTTAGACTTTCCATCTTAGTATTCGCTAGATACAAGGTTGTTTTATTTTAATCTTATAGTATTAATAAACTACTACCTAGATTATATATCAGCATAAGCAGTGCTGGATAGAGACAATAGAAACTAGATAAGATTACTGAGTGAAAATGATCATTAGCTTTCTGTGCTATCTGTTGAATTTTTTTAATATACAAAAAAACCCCATATTTCATTAGTATTTTTGTTGTTGCAGTTAATCCAGAAGCTTAGAACTAGCTTTACTAACTTTATAAACCTGGCATCATTTAATTCTCCTGTTGATGATGTGCTGGGGTCAGGGGCTCAGTGGGATATTTGGGACTAATATCTTTACATCATCTCTTGCTTTCCAAGCCTTTTAATAAGGGATGAGAGAGCTACTTTTAACTAATTTCCAGATTTTTTTTTCCTATTCAGAACAAAGTAAAAGTCCTGAGAAGAGCAGGTAGAAGGAAGTGGATTAGGTTAATACATTTTCAGGAATAGCAGGGGAAATGAGGACTGGTTTCTGCCTTGTACCTTTTTTATTCTGCTTAGTATCCACTTAATATTTTCAGTGAAAGAATACCAATAGCCTGGTATGTGTAATTATTCAAAATTTAAAAGTATCCACAGTCCCATCAACTGATGAATGATCAAATTGTGGTACATCCCCACAGTGTTCATTGCAGCTCTGTTTACAATAGCCAGGACATGGAAGCAACCTAAGTGTCCATCAACAGATGAATGGATAAAGAAGATGTGGCACATATATACAATGGAATATTACCCAGCCATAAAAAGAAGTGAAATTGAGTTACTTGTAGTGAGGTGGATGGACCTAGAGACTGTCATACAGAGTGAAGTAAGTCAGAGAAAAACAAATACCATATGCTAACACATATATATGGAATCAGAAAAAAAAAAAGGTTCTGAAGAACCTAGGGGCAGGACAGGAATAAAGATGCAAACATAGAGAATGGACTTGAGGACACCGGGACGGGGAAGGGTAAGCTGGGATGAAGTGAGAGAGTGGCATGGACATATATACACTATCAAATGTAAAACAGATAGCTAGTGGGAAGCAGCCACATAGAGCAGGGAGATCAGCTCAGTGCTTTGTGACCACCTAGAGGGGTGGGTTGGGGAGGGTGGGAGGGAGACGCAAGAGGGAGGGGATATGGGGATATATGTATACGTATAGCTGATTCACTTTGTTATACAGCAGAAACTAACACCATTGTAAAGCAATTATACTCCAATAAAGATCTTAAAAAAATAAATAAAATACCCTTTTCCAAAGGGTGGGTGACTATGGGGGGGAAAAATTGTGGTACCTCCCTGCCATGGAATACTACCTAAGAATAAAAAGGATTAAACTATTGATACATGCAACAGCCTGGATGAATCTCCAGAGAATTAATGCTGAGTCAAAAAAGCCAGTCCCCAAAGGTTACATACTGTATTGTTTCATTTATATAGCATCCTTGAAATGACAAATTTATAGAAATGGAGAACAGGTTAGTAGTTGCCAGGGGTTAGGAGGAGGAAGGGCAGGAGGGAAATTATTGCAGTTTTAAAAGGGCAACATGAAGGATCCTTGTGGTGATGGAAATATTCTGTAGCTTGACTACATCAATGTCAATATCCTGGTTATGATATATGACAGTTTTACAAGATGTTACCATTGGGGGGAACTGGGTGAAGGGTACATGAGCTCTTTCTGTACTATTTCTTACAACTGCATGTTAATCTACAATTATCTCAAAATAAAAAGTCAAATTTTAAAAAAATTAGCTACAGTAATTTCCATGTGGATAACCACTTGATGTGTGTCTTAAGCCCCAGATTTTTAACATAATTAAATACTGCAAAAAGCATTTGCTTATATAGCAGCTTTTTTTTTTTCCATTGTAGAAACCTTGGACCATATGGACAAAAACAGAATGAAGTATAAATAGGAAAATAAACATAACAACTATTACCTTTTTGGTATTTTTCATTCTGTTGGGGTTTTTTTCTGAATTTGTAAATATATTTTTTTCACTTATAATTGGGGATATATAGTTTATGAGGTTTTGCATTCTGCTTTCTTGAATTTTCCATCATGCAGGTTTCTCTGTCTTTAAAATTCGTCAAAAACAATTTTCATGTGGCTATATATTCCCTTATATGGATGTTCTATAATTTATGTAATCATTCCCTAATTATTAGATGTTTGTCCATTTTATATGATAGATATCCTTACACATAAAGCTTTTTCTACATTTCCTGTTTTTTCCTTAATGTAGGTTTTTGTAAGTGGAATTACTGAATCAAAGTGCATGAGCATTTTTAAGGCTCTTTGATATAAATTACCAGATTGCTTTCTGGAAAAGTGGTACTAATTTACATTCTCACCAATAAGTGCATGTGAATGGATGAAGTCCAAGACCAAAAGTAACTAGAAACAGCATAGAATTCCAGAACAGAAAGATTCAAGATTTTTATCTTTATGTAAAGCAAAGTTTCTCTACTTCAGCACTATTGACATTTTGGGCTACATAATTCATTCTTGTTGGGGAGCCATCTTGGGCATTGGAGGATGTTTAATAGCATCCCAGGCCTCTCTACCCACTAGATGACAGTAGCACAACCTATCTCCTCACTCCAACCACCACCACAGTTGTGACAACCAAAAGTGTCTCCAGACATTGCCAAATGTCCCCCTGAGGGGCAAAATTGCTTCTGGTTGAAAACTATGAATCTAAGAGTTACATGTGCAGTAAGTCACTTATCGTTAGAATGTCTCTGACACTGTGTACAGTAATGTTCTGAAGCGTAGCCTCTCAGGGTGCTTTTCTTTCTCTGAAGTGTGTATGTGCATGTTGTCTGCAAAGTAAAATTGGCTAATCATTTCTTTAAGGCTAAGTGACTTTGTTACTACTCGGTGTGTATTTCTCCCTGCTGCTACCTCTCTGGATTCCTGGTTATTAGAGGAAATTTAAAGAAAGTGACCACACTGCCCTGCAAAAATGATTTCCCCTGGTACCTAATATGGTATTTGAAAGTGTCAGTCGGTATACCTACCCTTTGTCTTTGTCCTCTGAATAAAAAGGGCCCCAATAGACTAAGAACAACTTGGTTCCCTTGACTTTGTATGTAAAGGAAGGAGAAAGAGTGGTGTGGGATTTTTGCTAACTTAAGTTTGAGCCTTAAAAATCATAAGAAGCCTATTTTACACAGCAGGAGCTCCCAGTTGAAGGTTTGTCCCTCAGATCTACAGCCGACTTTACCTTCCATTCTTGATGGAATGCACCCGTGTGAAATGGCCACCTATGTTACTTCTGTAATATTTCAAAACATCATGGGGTCACTGGAACCCACACTCTGTTTCTGATGTATTGATATAACGTTCTGCACCCAGATCTTCTAGTAGCTCAGTTATAGTTGGTGAAGTTCCTTAATTCAAGTAAGATAAGATTCAATTTACTTTGAAAAATGAGGAACACACAAATACATCGTTAAGAACATAAACTCACTGCAAATACTCTATCCTTAAGTGATATGAAATGCATTTAAGTCTATTTTTCAGTAAAGACCTGAACCTTTGAAGTTGTCTGTTAGCCCACAGTTCTGAGGTGTAACATTTAGCTTATGAAGGTTAGTTTGACATTGACTTTCTCTACTGGCTGTTTCTGTTTGTTCCCCTTAGGAGCAGTCTCACAGGTGCTGGACAGCCTGGAAGAAATTCATGCACTTACAGACTGCAGTGAAAAGGACTTAGATTTCCTACACAGTGTTTTCCAGGATCAGCATCTTCACACACTGCTAGATGTAAGTCTTTCTTTTTATTAATTTTTTTGGGTAAATTGAACATTTACCATACCGTTTTACTTTACATGAATATCCAAATGTCCATCATAACAGTCCTTTTTCAGTTGCCTTCAGTCTGTGAGAAATGTGGGAAGTCATCCATCATAGATTCATAACTGAAATATATTATCTTACATATGGTACAAATGCAGTATAACCTAACAAGTCACAGTGGAAAAAGTTATATATTTTATATATGTGTTTCTATTAGAAGAATCCATTGATCTTAGCTGTGATTACCTTTTATTGCTTTTAAACATGGTTTTCAAACATTGCACCTCAAACATGAATATAGGAGAGAGAAAAGTAAGATATTGTGCAATGGACTGTATTCACATACACATTTCATACTTAACGTTGCTGGTTTTCATAAACTCAGTGTCTTCTCCTTAAAACATAAGAATATATTCCATCATTAAATATGACAGCCTCCACTGACAGATACAAGGAAAAGTCAGAAGCTGACAGTTCACATCTGCCTTCATTTCAGTCACATTTTAAGTAAAATACCTTTCTTATAGAACTTGGTTAACTTCAGCAGTGAAAACTTTCTTAGTGTACATATTAGTCTACTAGTACATATAAGTCTTTTTACAAGAAAAATCTTCCCTTAATAAGAGAATTATTTTGCTTTGGGATGTCTAGAACTTTTTGGTGCTCACTCTGATTAATCGACCATGTGACACGGATTAAACTAAAGCAAAATTTCCCAGAATGTATTCTACAGAGCATTGCTCTGGGAGATAGTGGTGGGTCTTGCCATTCGAGAGGGAGTAGATCTTAAATTTATTGGTTAAATTATTTATTGACTATATAAGTTTGGAAAATGCTGCATTCTTTATTCCCTTTATACGGAGTCACAATGGGTGTTAGTATATAGCAGCTCTAAGATGTCCTATAGCAAAGAAACCTTATTAACTCTAATAGCATTTCTCAAACTAATTTGGGCAGAGAACTTTTATTCACAATCCTGTCAAATTGGTAAGGACCAGTTTGGGAAAAGCTAAGCTAAGAATGTCACAGTATGTTTCAACTTCACACTAAGTGCAGTCATCTAACAGTTGCTTCTATCCATAGATTTGGTCAAATCAAATTAGTTATTATTTTTTTGATTAGTTAGGCTTTTTAAATAGTGTATGTATTAATTCAGGACTAACCGCTACAGCATGCAATCCTAAAATTTGAGTGGCTTACCGGAATAGAAGTTTATCTCTTGTTCACATCACAGTCCAATGCAGGTAGATGAAGAGGGGAGGAGCAGGAAGAGTCTCTTCCACAGAAGCATTCAGGGATCCAGGCTTCTTCCACTTTGTGATTCTGCCATCTCTCAAGGTTTTGGAATCTTCCACTGCATCCTTTGCACCCAGGATGAGAGAAAATGGAGAATTTTGCAGGGTCGAGGTTGAAAGTGGCCTGTGTCACAGTTGTCCATATTCCATTGACAAGTACTAGTTACATGCTTACCTAGATGCAAGGGAACTGGGAAATAGTTTTTAAATGTACTAAGTGAAATAAGCCAGACAGAGAAGACAAATACTGCATGGTACCAGTTATGTGTGTAATCTTAAAAAAAAAGTCAAACTCATAGAAACAAAGTGGAATGATGGTTGTCCAGGCTGGGAGGTGGGGGAAATGGGGAGAAGTTGGTATTTATCTTATTTATAAGATAAATAAGGTCAGAGGATCTAATGTATAGCATGGTGACTATAGTTAACACTGCATTTTATAATTGAAATTTGCTAAGAGAATAGAACTTAAGTATTCTCATCAAAAAAACGATAAATACGTGAAGTGATGGATGTGTTAATTAACTTGATTGTGAGAATCCTTTCACAATGTATACATTTATCAAATCATCATGTTGTACACTTTAATTATATTACAATTGTATTTGTCAATTATACTTCAGTAAAGATAAAAAATGTGCTCAGGAAGATAAGGAAATGGGTTTTCTCTTTAGTGTAATTTATCCTAAGTAATTTGAGGACATTTCAGATTAAGTTTATTTCAAGTAACTTGTTACTTTCCTTGGACACCAAAAAAGCCCTTGAAATTCGTTCTGTTTTGTGGATAGCTCCTAACATTCCATTTTCTCCTCCTTCGTTGTCATCATTGTTATTGTTAATGTGTCATTTGAATTAGGGTTTGACCTCTTTTCATTGGCTATTTAAATATCTATTCTTCTTTATCATTGTTTCATATGATGCAGAAAGGTTTTTTTGGTTTTTGTTTGTTTTTTGGGGGCGCGCCACAACACGGCATACAGGAGTTCCCCAACCAGGGTTCGAACCCGCGCCCTCTGCAGTGGAAGTGCGGAGTCTTAACCACTGGACTACCAGGGAAGTCCCAGATGCAGAAAGTTTTGACAATTGTGAATTTTCTGCAGAAGTCACAGCCTTTACTAGAACTAGTAAGTGGGATATTTGAAAGAAGCTGCAGCAGAGCATGGAGATTTGGTTTATTTCAGTGCAGTCAGTGGTTGTCATTGCTAAGATTTACTGGCCTTTAGATCAAGGACTTTTTGTCATTTAAAGGCTAAGAGTAGCCCAAATTAGTTTTCAAAGTTGGGTTTTTCTTACTTAATGTAACAAGGTATCTGAGCATACCAAGCTTGAGACTGCAGGGGAAATGCAAGAACATTGCTAGTTTCTACAAGGAGGGGCAGATATTCAGACCCAGACTGGACTTTGGAATTGAGCCAGGCTGCCAGACCTCACTGAAAATAATTATTTTGAATAACTGCTGCATTCTTGGGTAGACATTGTTACAACTTCAGAAGAGATTCCTAAATTTTAGTGAGGAAAAACATGTTTAAAGTTCCTTTGGATTTTTATTAATTATACTTATATTCCTTTGTAATTTTTATTAATTACACTTAAGTGTCTGTAGTATCAGTATGTGCCCTGTCAATGCATCTCGATTTGAAAAGGAGTTAGTGGGCTGAAAATGAGTTGTGCCCAATAAAAAGACACCGTGTCTACAGAATTTTGCAGACAAGCACTACATGTGAAGCCCAGAACTCTCCTGAAATGACTGACTATGAGGCCGACCCTGGGCAGTGTTGGGATGCATTTGGTTCTGAAGATCCAAACTGAGCCATCCTTCAATGAAAGCTTAATTGTCATGAATGAAATAATGCCCTCATGATCTACAGCCCTTAAATATGTCTCATTAAGCTCTTGTTTCAGAGTTAGCAGGCTACATTTCAATAATGTGATCAGTGAAGTGTTCAAATGGCTTCCATGTAGAGAAATCTAACTATTAAAAAAATGTTTCAATACTTCAGTACTTATGGTATGCATAAAAAAAAGGATCATGGTATGACCAACACTTGAGAAGAAGCTTTTCAAACTTTGACCATTCATTCTTCTTTCTTCTAGTGTTCCATATCCCATGCTTGGATTTGGATTGTATTGTTTTGCAGAATCATTGTTATCCTTTTCAAGAATTCCAAGTAGTGACACCTAGTGGCCTAGTTTTGTGGACCATGGCTTGATTGTTACTTAATCCCACTGAGCCATTTCATGAAATATCTTTATTATATTTAAATAATTCCTATTAATTCAATAACACTAAAAATCGTTAAGTTTGCAGCCGTCATTTTTCAGCTGACAAAAAGAAACAAGATTAAGTTCCTGAGGAAGATAAAAGATTATGTAGTGGGCTTCCCTGGTGGCGCAGTGGTTGAGGGTCTGCCTGCCGGTGCAGGGGGCACGGGTTCGTGCCCCGGTCCGGGAGGATCCCACATGCCACGGAGCGGCTGGGCCCGTGAGCCATGGCCGAAAAAAGATTATGTAGTACTTTATTTTTTCTAGTCATGCCTTTAAAATAGTAACAAGCTCAAAATTCAAAGAAACGTTATTAGAATTGGTTTGGAGGAAACAAAACATCTGTCATATTGAAAGAATTTACATGAAAACAAAAGGAGAAATACTGTGGTTCCACTGAGGGAGGAAATGCTTTCTGATTTGAATTCTAGTAAAACGCATCTAGTATAATCTGTAGTTAGAAATAGTTCTAGAACGTCTAAATATTTGCTATTCAACCAGTTCTACCTGGCACACATATGCTGCTTCTCATTTTGTGGGGAGAAATGAAGAGGCTTGAGGAAGAAGTGTGCTTGGTCCAGCTTGTTCCAATATGTCTACTTTCAAAAATTAAAAGCAGTGGTACAGTGATGGTCTTTATCTGAAATATATAGATCAATTTTAATAAAATACAATTTGGAGTGTGTTAACTGAAGCTGCCACAAACGGGTTGGCTTAAGATAACAAATTATTCTCTTACAGTTCTGGAGGCTAGAAGTCTTAAATCAGGTGTCAGCAGAGCCATGCTCCCTCCAAGTCTCCAGGGAAGAATCTTTCCTTGCCTCTTCCAGCTCTGGTAGTTGCCTGCAGTCCTTAGTGTTCTTTGGCTTCATTACTCCAGTTTCTGACTCCATCTTCACATGGCGTTCTCCTCTGTATGTGTGTGATTCTATTCAGTATGTCTTCACATGGCCTTATTATAAGGACATTAGTCATTGGATTTAGGACCCAATCTAATCCAGTATGACCTCATCTTAATTAATTACATCTGCAAAGACCTGATTTCCAAATAAGGTCACATTCTGAGATTCCGGATCAACATGAATTTTGAGGGGACAATATTCAGCCCAGTACAGCATGGAAAACTAATTTTGCCCAGAATTGATTTTTCAAGTATGAGTGCAGATTACAAAAATCAAATCTAAAATAATGAAATGTTACCCTGTCATTCATTAATTAGGCTTTCTTGGGAATTGGTGTTAAAGTGTAATTATGTCTTTTACTAATATTTTGAATCAGTTTTGGAACTTCTGTGTGATAATGTTGGATGGTGAGATGATAGAGGTGTTTTTGATGGGCTGAAAAATCAAGAGTTTTTTTCCAGATAAAAATTATTTTGCAAATGTTATTTGGTGGTGATTCTCAGTCTTATTAAGTTTTTGTAGAAATTTTCCTATTACAGAATTAATGTTTATTTTGTAAGTCAACAATGTTACAAAACATTGTTAAATTACCCATTTGTTTCTCTCTGCCAAACTTTGACAGCTAAGTTTTAAACATTCACCCACCATCTGTCATACCTCTGAGCAGCTGTTAGCATTTGTTACAGACTGCTGTTTCCATGGTAAATGTGATGCCCCACTTAATTAAGATCATTTTTCTGAGAAGTCCTAAAAAATAATCGGTGATTCGATTAATAAAGCAAAAACTAACTGCAGTAGCAACTTAATTTAGCAGTTTTATATTAATTTATAAGCAATTTTATAATAGAATATTTTAAAATATTCCATTGGAAATAAATTGATGTCCTTAATCCTCAATATTTTATATTATTGACATCTTTATTATGACTTTTCTGCTTTTTAGGGAGAGTTAGAGAGTTTTTCTATCTGACCTGGAGTTAACACTGGAAAACTACAACTCTTGATTTACTATTTTGCTTTTTTTTAGATGATATTAAATTAATAGTCATATTTGGGAATAGCTTATTTTTAGAACTCAGAAGCTTCCTAAAAGGGAAAAAATGAAACTTCTGCAATAATTTGATGTTTTTGAGCAATTTGGGGTCTGAGAAGTAAGCTGATACAGTGTTAAGTTTGGATGTTTAAATAGGTTACCAGTCAGGAAATGCCAAAGCTAAGTTACCCATGAATTTGTAGTCTGGTCGATTTGCACTTATATGTCTGGAATAATAAGGCCTATTTGAGGACCTTCAGAGGCTGAGCTACTCGTACCTTCTCAGGGTCCCATGTAGTCTTTTTTCTGTGAAGCTGGAAAAGATAGTATTTTAATAGCCTTTTCCATTAATAGTGGGTATTCTTTTCTGTCACTACACCAAACCTTGTAGCATGGTAGTTTCTTAAAGGTTATTTCCAATGTGGATTCTGAAACCATTATCAGTAAGCCTTTTGTACTCTGGTACATTAACATCCAGTATCTTGAATGGTGTATAACATTGTATTTATGTTTTCCAAATATTTGAAAATGAGCGTATATTACTTTTATGGGGGATGGTGCTGATTACATTTTTAAATTTATATACAGTACAGTTCACTCTCTGGTGTACAGTTCTGAGTGTTTACAAATGCATAAGAGTCATGTTACTGTTACCCCAATCAAGATACAAAACACATCTATCACAAACACCCTCTTTTCACAATTCCCTTGTGCTACTTCTTTCAGTTGCACTTTTTAAAACAATATTTATTTATTTATTTATGGCTGCATTGGGTCTTCATTGCTGTGCACAGGCTTCCTCTAGTTACAGCGAGCAGGGGCTACTCTTTCTTGCAGTGCGCGGGATTCTCACTGCGGTGGCTTCTCTTGCCGCGGAGCAAAGGCTCTAGGCGCGCAGGCTCAGTAGTTGTGGAGTGCAGGCTTAGTTGCTTCACATGTGGAATCTTCTCGGGCCAGGGCTTGAACCCGTGTCCCCTGCATTGGCAGGCGGATTCTTAACCACTGGGCCACCAGGGAAGTCCTCAGTTGTACTTTTAAAATAAGTTCATTCAAAAGGCTAACCTCACATCATATGCCGAGTCCTACCAGTTTTGCTTATGAAGTGTCATGTGTTCCATCCATGACATTATCTTCCATCTGGGACCCACCCCTCACCTCCTTATGGAATATGCTGCCATTCTCAGAGATGTGCAGAATGAAACTTTGTAATACATGTGTTTCATTGCTTAGCTAGGAGTGGGTAGGTACTTGATCTGTGAATATAAAATTAAATTCTAAGAACAACTCCCCCACAAACAACTCTGAAGAAAAATTCTGACATATCCGTTGGTACTTCATCAGAAGAGAAATTTTAGATCTGAGGATTTAAGAAAGAAAATTAAGTCATATCGTCAACTCAATTACTTTTTTTTTGACATCTTTATTGGAGTATACTTGCTTTACAATGGTGTGTTAGTTTCTGCTTTATAACAAAGTGAATCAGTTATACATATACATATGTTCCCATATCTCTTCCCTATTGCATCTCGCTCCCTCCCACCCTCCCTATCCCACCCCTCTAGGTGGTCACAAAGCACCGAACTGATCTCCCTGTGCTATGCGGCTGCTTCCCGCTAGCTATCTGTTTTACGTTTGGTAGTGTATAGATGTTCATGCCACTCTCACTTTGTCACAGCTTACCCTTCCCCCTCCCCATATCCTCAAGTCCATTCTCTAGTAGGTCTGTGTCTTTATTCCCATCTTGCCCCTAGGTTCTTCATCACCATTTTTTTCCCTTAGATTCCATATATATGTGTTAGCATACCGTATTTGTTTTTCTCTTTCTGACTTACTTCACTCTGTAATGACAGACTCTAGGTCCATCCACCTCACTACAAATAACTCAATTTCGTTTCTTTTTATGGCTGAGTAATATTCCACTGTATATATGTGCCACATCTTCTTTATCCATTCATCTGTTGATGGACACCTAGGTTGCTTCCATGTCCTGGCTATTGTAAATAGTACTGCCATGAACACTGTGGTACATGACTCTTTTTGAATTATGGTTTTCTCAGGGTATATGCCCAGTAATGGGATTTCTGGGTCATACGGTAGTTCTATTTTTAGTTTTTTAAGGAACCTCCATACTGCTCTCCATAGTGGCTGTATCAATTTACATTCCCACCAACAGTGCAAGAGGGTTCCCTTTTCTCCACACCCTCTCCAGCATTTTTTGTTTGTAGATTTTTGGATGATGGCCATTCTGACCTGTGTGAGATGATATCTCATTGTAGTTTTGATTTGCATTTCTCTAATGATTAATGATGTTGAGCCTCCTTTCATGTGCCTCTTGGCCATCTGTATGTCTTCTTTGGTGAGATGTCTGTTTAGGTCTTCTGCCCATTTTGGGATTGGGTTGTTTGTTTTTTCGATATTGAGCTGTATGAGCTGCCTGTAAATTTTGGAGATTAATCCTTTGTCAGTTGCTTCATTTGCAAATGGTTTCTCCCATTCTGAGGGTTGTCTTTTCGTCTTGTTTATGGTTCCCTTTGCTGTGCGAAAGCTTTGAAGTTTCATTAGGTCCCATTTGTTTATTTTTGTTTTTATTTCCATTTCTCTAGGAGCTGGGTCAAAAAGGATCTTGCTGTGATTTATGTCATAGAGTGTTCTGCCTATGTTTTCCTCTAAGAGTTTGATAGTGTTTGGCCTTACATTTGGGTCTTTAATCCATTTTGAGCTTATTTTTGTGTATGGTGTTAGGGAGTGTTCTAATTTCACTCTTTTACATGTAGGTGTCCAGTTTTCCCAGCACCACTTATTGAAGAGGCTATCTTTTCTCCACTGTATATTCTTGCCTCCTTTATCAAAGATAAGGTGACCATAGGTGCGTGGGTTTATCTCTGGGTTTTTATCCTGTTCCATTGACCTATATTTCTTTTTTTGTGCCAGTACTATACTGTCTTGATTACTGTAGCCTTGTAGTATAGTCAGAAGTCAGGGAGCCTGATTCCTCCAGCTCCGTTTTTCATGCTCAAGATTGTTTGGGCTTTTCAGGGTCTTTTGTGTTTCCATACAAATTGTGAAACTTTTTGTTCTAGTTCTGTGAAACATGCCAATGGTAGTTTGATAGGGATTGCATTGAATCTGTAGATAGCTTTGGGTAGTAGAGTCATTTTCACAATGTTGATTCTTCCAATCCAAGAACATGGCATATCTCTCCATCTATTTTTATCATCTTTAATTTCTTTCATCAGTGTCTTATAATTTTCTCCATACAGGTCTTTTGTCTCCTTAGATAGGTTTATTCCTAGATATTTTATTCTTTTTGTTGCAGTGGTAAATGGGAGTGTTTTCTTGATTTCACTTTCAGATTTTTCATCATTAGTGTATAGGAATGCCAGAGATTTCTGTGCATTAATTTTGTTTCCTGCTACTTTACCACATTCATTGATTAGCTCTAGTAGTTTTCTGGTAGCATCTTTAGGATTCTCTATGTATAGTATCATGTCATCTGCAAACAGTGACAGCTTTACTTCTTCTTTTCCGATTTGGATTCCTTTTATTTCCTTTTCTTCTCTGATTGCTGTGGCTAAAAATTCCAAAACTATGTTGAATAAGAGTGGTGAGAGTGGGAAACCTTGTCTTGTTCCTGATCTTAGTGGAAATGCTTTCAGTTTTTCACCATTGAGGATGATGTTGGCTGTGGGTTTTTCATATATGGCCTTTATTATGTTGAGGAAAGTTCCCTCTGTGCCTACTTTCTGGAGGGTTTTTTTTATCATAAATGGGTGTTGAATTTTGTCAAAAGCTTTCTCTGCATCTGTTGACCATGTAGTCTTAAAGAGTGAACTTCAGCAAATATGAAACCATCTGGGTAGTAGGGCAGTGGTGGTGGCCCTTGTGCTACCTGCCTCCTGGGGCTGGAGATTGAAGTACCCTGAAGCTTGCTTTGGATATGGGGGTCTCTCGTTCCACTGTTTCTAGCTGGATGGGCAAAAACTCCCATGTCTGTTCCCATCAGAGTATCGAAGTATTAGTGTCAATAGGAAAGTATCACATGAAACAAAATTCCTGAAATAAAGAGAGCTAGAAATATTATATGTCCTAAATATCTTCAAAATAGTTTTTCTTCATTCTTAATGTAAATATCAATAAACTTAAAGGAAAAAAATAAGCTACTAAGAATATGGTCATTTGTTACGCAGCAATAGAAAAATAATATAACTAGAAACAAAGCAAGGATTGTCCACTATTACCACTTCTATTCAACATTGTTATGGAGGTTCTGGCCAGTGCAGTAAAGCAAGAAAAAGAAATTCAAGGCATGCAGATTGGAAAAGAAGAAGTAAAACCATATTCTCACAGAGATATAGTCTTGCATGTAAAAAATCCTAAGGACACTACAAAAAAATCTACTAGAACTAATAGGCAAGTTCAGCAAGATTGCAGGATACCAGATCAACATACAAAAATTAACTGTACTTTTATATATAAGCAATGAATAATGTGAAATAGAATTTTATAAATATTCACAATACCATTGAAAAGGATAAAATACTTAGTTAATTAAACAAAAGAAGTATAGGACTCATACATTGAAAACTACAACTGTTGCTGAAAGAAAGGAAGGAAGATCTAAATAAATGGAGAGAGATAAAATGTTGGATTGGAGAATTCAATATTGTTAAGATGGAAGTTTTCTTCATGTTGAGCTATAGATTCAATGCAGTCCTTATCAGCATCCCAGCAGAATTTTTTTTAATAGAAGTTGACAGTCTGATCCTACAGTTTATATGGAAATGCCATAAACAATTTTGTAAAAAGAACAAAGCTAGAGAACTGACTTCAATGCTTGTTATAAAGCTACAGTAATGAAAATAGTATGGTATTGGTGTAAGGATAGACATAAGGATCATAGCATTCAGAAATAAACCCTCATTCATGGCCAGCTGATTTTCAACAAAGGTGCCAGGGCAGTTCAGTGGGGAGGGGATAGTGCTTTTTTGAACCGTGGTGCAGGAACAATTGGTTATCCGTATGCAAAGAAATAAACTTAGACCCTTACCTCACACCATTACACAAAGATTTCCACAAGATGGAAATTGTAAGCTTAAAACTATAAAATTTTTAGAAGAAAATATAAGGAGTAAATCTTCATTACTTTGGGTTAAGCAAAGCGTTCTAAGATACAACACAAGAGAATGCTTGAGGATGAAGAAAATATTCTAAAACTGGATTGAGGAGATGGTTGTACAGCTGTATGAATTTACTGAAAGTCATCAAACTGTACACTTACAAATGTGCAGACTGTACAGTTTATAAATGATACTCAGTAAAGCTTTTAAAAGTTAAAAAATGAGGGCTTCCCTGGTGGCGCAGTGGTTGAGAGTCTGCCTGCCGATGCAGGGGACATGGGTTCGTGCCCCGGTCCAGGAAGATCCCACATGCCGCGGAGCAGCTAGGCCCGTGAGCCATGGCCGCTGAGCCTGCGCGTCCGGAGCCTGTGTTCCACAGTGGGAGAGGCCACAACAGTGAAAGGCCCGCGTATTGCAAAAAAAAAAAAAAAAAGTTAAAAAATGAGAAGTAATGTATTTTTATTTTTAAAAATTTATTTTACCCTTTTTGCATTTTTTTAAGGTAAAGCACTGTTGGAAGTTCCTTCCATGTGCTATGGGTTATAGTATACTGTGGATCATCCCAAAATATCATTTGTTTGACACTATGACAGCAGTTTCCAGTGTCTGCTGGCATTGTCCCTGTGTCCTAACACCAATCTAGCAAAGCCAAGCTGCCTACTCTCTGCAGTGCCCAAAGCCCACTGAAGGGATCATCCCAGTAGATTTCACAGCATCATTACACTGATTTCCCCATCTCAACATTTAGCTTTATTGCTAAGAATTTACCTTTAAAATACAGCATTTTAAAGTTCATTGACTTTAAAATGCTAAATTTGTTTTTCTCTCCCAAGAACTGTTTTATTAACCAATGTGTGGTTGTGACTTGTGAAAGAAGTCCAAATTGTCTTTTTTAAATTTAAAAACATTATGAATTACATAATTGTGTGTATTTTTCAGTAAGGGAGGGGCATCTTCGCAAAGCAACATGTTTTAGTTTATTCTTTTAGTTCATTTCTTCTATATTCAAATGCATAGTCATTTCCCCAAATTCACACCTTCATGGCAGATTTAATGTGACATAATTTCCACTTTTTTGGTCTCTTTACTGTGGTAAAATATACATAACATAAAATATACCACTTTAAGCATTTTTAAGTGTACCATTTGGTGGAATTAAGTACATTCACATTGTTGTGCTACCGTCACCACCATCCATCTCCAGAACTTTTTTCAGCTTCCCCAACTGAAACTGCACCCACTTAACAGCAACTCACCATTTCCTCCTCTCCTTAGCCCCTGGCAGCCACCATTCTGCTTTCTGTCTCAAGGAATTTGACAACTGTAGTTTCCTCGTATAAGTGGGATCATACCTTATTTGTTCTTTTGTGACTAGCTTATTTCACCTAACATAATGTCCTCAGAGGTTCATCCATGTTGTAGTATGTATCAGGATTTCCTTCCTTTTAAAGACTGAAAAATAATCCATCTTATATATGTACCACATTTTGTTTATCCATTCATCCAATATCAGTGTTTTATGGTAGACAGTTATATACTAGGAAAAGCCAAATTCTCCAAGTAAAACTATCCAGTAGTAGGGAATTCAGCCTTAGTTTCATCCCCAGGCAATTGCTCTATCTGGTCTCCTATGATATACATCTTTGTGAAAGGAATGTGTGATTTTCACTGAAACTATTATTAACTACAGCAGTCCCTCTCATTCCCTTATTTGTTCAGGTGGATTACTTCTAAAACAGTGATTGGAGTTTACTCTAAAATACCAAGAATCAGCTTGTTCCCAGTACCAGTGTTTCCCACTGAGTGCCCTTCTCTTTTTATAGCACCATAGTCAACTTTACCGGAAGGCAGAGGAATGTTCAAAAAGCCTTCCAAGTGCAGCAAGCTCTGATTCTTCTTCATGCTATTCTCAAGGAAAGGGGGTGTTCCCCCCAGAAATGTGATATGCTCAGTTGAAGAATGTTCGATGGGATTGGCTTGCAGCATTCACATCCAAGACCATAGTTGCTTTCTTCTCTTTGTGGTCCTTCAAACATTATTTCATAAAACCACTTCTGCCAAACTGTCTTTTTTGTTCTCTTAACTTTCCACAACAGAAATTCATTTTTGCTACTTGTACAAATGCTTGTAGCTTTGCTACAGCTACTTGTACAAATGCTTGCTGTTTGTTTATAGAAAATAATTCATACCCTAAGTCAAAACTTATTGAATTGCCTCAGTAATTGCATATCATATGACACACCTAATGTAAATGTTTTCTTTTAAAGTGGCAAATTAATAATAGAATATTCATTTACTGTAAATATTATTTAACTATTAATGTTGATGCTTCAGAAGATCACCTTAGGAAATGAAGTTTTTAGCACTTTTTAAAATTTTTAGTGGTTTTTTTAAATGGAAAAGAAATTCATATCATAGTGAAATTTCTCACACTTGGGAAAACTCTTAGATCTAGTATTCAAATGTGCCCTATTTCATAAGATTTAATTTAAAGCAAAATAAAGCCTGCCTGTATCATCTAACTGGTTGTTTTTCCTCATGCTTTCTTTTGCTTGCTCAAGAATAGGCATTATGATTTGTTTCTTACAAGGCTTCATTTTAGAGTTATTTGCCAACTGAAAAAGGCCTAGAGAACAGTCAAGTCAGGTCATCTGAGGCCAGTGTTTAAGTTTCTCAGAAAGAGCTGCCAACTGACCAGAAATCCAGCACAGTGGCCTATGTTGTTAGGCCACCGACAGTCTTTTTAGATTGAACTAGGAGGTCAAGCAGGTCTTAATTTCTTGGATTCAAAAATAAATCCCTGTAAGAGCTATGTTCTAATGGGATTGAAACAAAAGCAGCTCTGTACACAGAGAAGTAAAACCTAAACCAAACAAGGGCCTCCTTAGGGTTACTTTTGCTGTCAAGATCCAACATATTTTGCAACCCTTTCAGGAAATCTTAAAATGGCCCAGATATACTGATTTTTAATTTCCTATTTGCCATCAGAAGAAAACTTTCATAATGGATTTAGGTAGAGTAGTATATTACTAGGCCAGCTGAGCCCCTTCTTAAGACTTGAAAGGATATATACCCCATCATGATTTTCTAAAACTTGATCTAAGCTAGCATTTCACTGCTATACTCTTAGGTTAAAGCTTTCCTGGGACATCTAACCGAACGGCTTCCAGCAACATTCTTATTGGCCACTAAGTACAGTATACAGTCCATCGGATATCCATTTCTAACTTGTGTTACCCAGTATGAACTGGGCCATAGTATTGGTAGCAGCCCTGAACCTTTCTCTAGGAAAAATCTAAATTCCAAGTTGAGACTCCTGCTACTTTATTATCATCACTAGATTTGTGAATTTGATATACTTCTTTTTTAGGTGAGAAACAAATTTAGTTTAAGATTTATAAAATTTAGCTATTTCCCTGTTTTCTGAACTTTTAGAGGGAAAGTTAGCACATAGTACAAATTGTAAAGGATAATGTACAAATAATGAAAGTACACTCTTCAAATGAATGGAGTACACTGTCTCCATTCAGATGGAGAGTCATCTGCATGACTAATGTTTGAGTGCTTTCTTCAATTATTTTAATTGAATTGATTTTTAGAAATTTTACAGAATATAAATTTTTAGGCAAAACAGTTTTTAGCGCTGATAGAATAGGCATTTTTTATCCTGTAAGAGAATGATGCCCTAGGTGATTTAATTTCTTTTTCTAAATCATAATATCCCAATGGTGCATAATCGTTCTTAGATTTGTAAGATTGGACAGGTTATATAAGTTCTTCCCAAAGTTTAATTGTAGTTCCTTAAATATTTAAAAATGCCATTTTAAATTTTGTAGTGTGTTTCTTTCACACTTAATGTTTCCCATCACACAATCTTTAAACCACTGTTAAATATGCTGCTCTTTTCCAAGTTTGGAGTATGTCATTTTTTTAAATTGAAGTATAGTTGCCATATAATATTATATGTTATAGGTATACAATTAGTGATTCACAATTTTTAAAAGTTATACTCCATAGTTATTATAAAGTACTGCCTATATTCCCTGTGTTGTACAATATGTCCTTATAGCTTATTTTAAACCTAATAATTTGTACCTCTTAATCATCTTCCCCTATATTGCCCCTCTCCCCCTTCCCTCTCCCCACTGGTAATCACCAGTTTGTCCTCTATATCTGTGTGTCTATTTCTTTTTTGTTATATTCACTAGTTTGTTTTACTTTTTATTTTATTTTTATTTATTTATTTATGTTTGGCTGCGTCGGGTCTTTGTTGCTGCCTGCAGGCTTTCTCTAGTTGCGGTGAGTGGGGTCTACTTTTCATTGCGGTGCGTGGACTTCTCATTGCTGTGGCTTCTCTTGTTGCAGAGCACGGGCTCTAGGCGTGCGGGCTTCAGTAGTTGTGGCTCGCAGGCTCTAGAGCGCAGGCTCAGTAGTTGTGGCTCGTGGGCTTAGTTGCTCCACAGCATGTGGGATCTTCCCAGACTAGGGCTTGAACCCGTGTCCCCTGCATTTGCAGGTGGATTCTTAACCACTGCACCACCTGGGAAGCCCCTGTTTTATTTTTTAGATTCCACCTATAAGTGATATCATACAGTATTTGTCTTTCTCTGACTTATTTCACTTAGCATAATGCCCTCCATTTCCATCCATGTTGCTGCTATGAATATTGGGGTGCATGTAGCTTTTCCAATGAGTGTTTTTGTTTTTTTTAGATATATACCCAGGAATGGAATTGTTGGGTCATGTCATATGGTAGTTGTCATTTTTAGTTTTTTGAGAACCCTCCATACTGTTTTCCACAGTGGCTGCACCAATTTACATCCCCACCAACGGTATATGAGGGTTCCCTTTTCTCCACATCCTCGCCAACACTTGTTATTTCTTATCTTTTTGATGGCAGCCATTCTGACAGGTGTGAGGTGATACCTCATTGTGGTTCTTATTTGCATTTCCCTGATGATTAGTGATTCTGAGTATCTTTTCATGTGCCTGTTGGTCGTCTGCATTCCCTCTTTGGAAAAATGAAATGTCTGTTCAGTTCTTCTGCCCAGTTTTTAATTGAGTTGTGTTTTTGTTTTTTTGTTTGTTTGCTTTTGATGTTGAATTGTGTGAGCTATTTATAAATGTTGGATATTAGCCGCTTATCAGTCATATCATTTGCAAATATTTTATCCCATTCAGTAGGTTGTCTTTTCATTTTGTGACTATGTCATGTTTAATGACACTAAAGATTGTTGAAAGGGCATTTCTATATTTTTACCCTAAAGACAGTAAGTTTATATATAAGCTTGAGCAGGAAAGATAGATTTTTAGATCTCAGAAGATTTTCTCTGATCTCTAGCTTCAGAAAACTGGCTCCAGTGCAGTAGTTGAATATCAGTTCCTTATATTTTAGTATTAAGTCACCTTTCCCTAACATTTTTCCAGATTTCAAATGTATTTTTTAAAATACTGTTGGATATCAATAGCTGATCTGCTGGGTTCACTGAAAAGATGTGATACTGGAACTTTGTTCCTAATCACCCAGCTTCTTCACAGCAACTGTAAGGAAATACTTAATACGATAGTCTATGTTTCCAGAGCAAGTCATTTCAGTTCCCATTATTGTTGTGCAGTATAAACTTGTGAACACTGTTATCTTTTACTAGGATCACAGACACATTTCATTGCATACTTTGCAGCTAAGGTTTTTTTTTTTTTTTTTTTTTTTTGCAGTACGCGGGCCTCTCACTGTCGTGGCCTCTCCCGTTGCGGAGCACAGGCTCCGGACATGCAGGCTCAGCGGCCATGGCTCACGGGCCCAGCCGCTTCGTGACATGTGGGATCTCCCCAGACCGGGGCACGAACCCGTGTCCCCTGCATCAGCAGGCGGACTCTCAACCACTGCACCACCAGGGAAGCCCGCAGCTAAATATTTGACCCTTGAAAACTTTAATTCTTTTCCAGCAGGGAGCTTCTTTGGTATCTTTGATTTAGGTGGTAAGATGATGGTTGCTAATATACTTCTGTGTTCCCAGCAACTGTACAAACCCATTCATTATTTGGCTCATGTCTGTAGCCTAGTTGCAAAAGTTATCATCTTTCTCAACTAAGTACATTCTGGTCCTTAGATTTGGTTTTCTCTGTGCTAGGAAGTTAGTGGGACACATAACCCGGTGATAGTAATTTTATAGGTTCTCCACCAACCACTCCGTTTTAAATGTTGATATTGCTAAGTGCTGCATATAAACTATGAGCAAAACAAAGATTTCTATTTGAGGATAAAAATCAGAAGAAAGTGAGGTACCATGGAGTATGGTAAAAAAAAAAAAAAAAAAACTTGATTTAGTGTTTTGAATGTAAATAAAAAATGACATTAACTTGTTAACTTATGTTTGAAAGTACAATCTCAGGAAAGTTCAGTTTAATATTACCACCAACTTTATTCTGCTTTATTTAAAACAACCCATCCCAAATATAGAATGTGGCCTTTTAACGGAACTGCACCTTTCTACTCCTTAAGACAGAAAGATTAAGCATGTCCATGTAGCCGTGTGGAGTCATATCTGACCCAGCGCCAGAGACTGGCAGTGAGCAGGCCTGTCTGTAAGTGAGACAGCGTGAAAGAGTCTGTTCCCCTTGCAGCTGTTCACATTTCCTCGTTTTGCCTTGGGCTCTGTGTGTGTGTGTGTGTGTGTGTGTGTGTGTGTGTGTGTGTGTGTGTTTTAATAAAAAGTGCTGAACTTGGGTAACTATAATTTCATTAGAAAGAGAAAACAAACAGTAATACAATCATTCTTGTTTTCTCTCCAGGAATAATTTATTAACAGTCTTCCCTCCCTCTGCCTCACCCTCTACACCTCAGCTTTACAAATACACTTGAAATCTTCAGATGGCAGGAAAGCAAACAACAAACGGAAATATATTTTGTCGTTTCAGTTCGCCTTGAATTTGAGCTTCTAGAGCAAGTGTTGGCAACTACAGCTGTCAGGTCAAATCCAGCCAGCTACTTGCTTTTGTAAATAAAGTTTTATTGGAACCCAGCCATGCCCATTCATTTATGGACTATTAATGGCTGCCTTCACATACATAGCAAGGTTGAGTGGTTGTGACAGAGTCCATATGGTCCACAAAGCCTGAAATGTTTATCATCTGGCCAGGCAAGGATTAGGATTCTAACATTCTTTAATAGGGCAAGGCTTGTAGTTGATTGCCTAATGTCTTTCAAATCACATTTAGGGACTTCCCTGGTGGCACAGTGGTTAAGAATCTGCCTGCCAATTCAGGGGACACGGGTTCGAGCCCTGGTCCGGGAAGATCCCACATGCCACGGAGCAACTAAGCCCGTGTGCCACAACTACCGAGCCTGAACTCTAGAATCCACAAGCCACAATCACTGAGCCCACAAGCCACAGCTACTGCAGCCCGCGTGCCTAGAGCCCATGCTCCGCAACCAGAGAAGCCACTGCAGTGAGAAGCCTGCACACCGCAACGGAGTAGCCCCTGCTCGCCACAACTAGAAAAATGCCCACGCACAGCAATGGAGGCCCAATGCAGCCAAAAATAAATAAATTAATTTATTTTTTAAAATCACATTTAGTTAGTTTTTTTCCGTACAGCCTATAAATGGCATTTTCTACAGTTCTTTTCCCGAATATTTGCTGAAGGTGTATCCCTGGCATGAGACCATGTTACTGAATTCTAATACAAGCCAAGGTACTCTGGTATGAGAGAAAGGACAGCACGTATCAGAAAGCCAGTCTAGTCCCTCCTACTCTGGCTGCAGGACCCTGAGTGCATCCCTTCATGTCACTGGTCATCAGCTCTCTCCTTCTTAAAGTGGAGGAATTGAATCATGTTGATATCTAAGATCTCTTTTACCTTGAAAATTTTTTGAAGTCAGACTTGAAACATAGCAAAAAAAAGAATTAAATGTGGTCAAACTGTATTTCTTAATTTTGAGGGAAAGTTTTTAACGGTGCAAGCAGGACAGAAGATACTGTGATACCTGGTTCCTAAAGAAACAAGGTAAAATAAGTATTCCTACTCTGTTTATTTTTATATTACTCTGATTTTTAAAAAATATATCTATTTATAGTTCCTGTGCACTTTTTAAATACTCATTTATTTTTTTTTAAGAAACATTTATTAAACATCTACTATGTACTCAGCCTCATGCTACGTGCCGTTACTGAATGTCAGAGGACTCAAGAGTCTGATCATGGAAAAGAGAAAGAACCATTTAAACAGCATGTTCTGTACTCGTGTCCCTCAGGCAGCCAGTGCCCTCTTGGCTGTTAATGCCCGGGGTGTGGCAGGTATCCAGATGTTGTCTCTGTCCTGGGTTGCTCCTGCATCATCATGTACTCTGCAGCTGGCCTCAGCAGCACTCTCAGCTCCTGCCTTCAGCTGTGACCCCACGGCCCCTCCTGGGTCCCCTTGCTCTGTGCAGACAACCCTCTTGGTCAGGGTTCTGCCAAGATGGCTCCAGCCAGATTACATTCTGAGGCAGCTCCTTGACTCATGGGAAACACACAGTCTTGCCATAAAATACACTCCAAGTGTGGGCTGCCCTGCTGTTGGCCTCCCACCCTGCCATCAACCAGGAAAGAGGCTCTTTTCACTTGAGACGCCAAGCGCCACATGTCAGGCCACTCCGAAGACTCTCACACAGCGCTCTTCTGGGTGCACCAAGATGGACCTTGTAAATTGCTGCAAGTCAGCAAGCATCCCTGCAGAGCATGAGATAGTGAGCTCTCCTTGCTGGCACCTCTAGTTTGTGTACATGGGTCTTTTGGAGCATCTACCATCCTTCACTTTGCATGAGGAAAGAAGCAACTCCCTTTCCTTTCCTCCCCAACAGGAAGGAGAAGGAAAAATCAAATGCTTCCTTGCCTCAGTCCTTTAGCTTCTACAGATTCCAAGCATCTGTCACTATAGGCAGAATGGGGTGCTAGGGTAAGCATGGAAAGACCATTTTAGCTACCTTTCAGCAAGCCCTGGAAGGATGGTCTGGCAGCTTCCTAGCAGACCACTTACTTCCTATTGGCCTTAGCTCTGGGCTTTAGCTGAAAGTCCATGACAGCAGGCCAAGTCCCAAAGTCACATCATTCTAATAATTCTTTGTATATGATAGAAGGGGGGCGGGCAATATAGGGTGATAAAGGAGGAGAAACTGCAGCCTTCCTTTGTTCTCAAAACTCAACCACCTCTCACTTGCCTCCAGACCTTGGGAAAACTCCACCTGAATTTGAACTTTGAGTCCTGAATAGCATCTCCTAGGCAGCATAGAATATGAAGATGACCCATAAGAATGAGAAGTTGAAAAGCTGCATACTCCTGACGACTGTTTTAAAACAATTAAACGTTACATTGCATTCAAACTTTCCTCTGTTGGTGACTTTTTATTTACATACTTTGCCATATCTCTCAAACAGTTTGTATTTGTTATGGGTATCCCTAAAATATTTTGAATCCCTAGGGCAAAGATAGAGTCACAGAAATAGGGGGCAGGGGAATGAAAGTTGGCATGTCATATGCATACACATCCAGATAGTCCCCAACTTGGGACTGCTCACTGAGATATTTCCTAGTTGATATTGCTGGGGACCAAAGTAAATCTCAGGTCCTCAGGGGGATCAAGCTGGCATATGTTCCTGGGCCTTTGGTTATACATGTCTTTGGAATTTGTGACTTCTTTGAGCATAGCAACTATCATCTTTTTCCTCTCCATAACCCCAGTGAATAGAACCCACTGCCTAGTACATGGTAGGACCTCAGTAAATATTAGATGGATAGATGGATCAACAAGGGGTCACTTCTTCCCACTGATGGTGAAAGTAAGCCCCTTCCCTGTCCCTTCCTGCCTCAGTTCTTAATTACTCTTTTGGTTAATGAGCAAGCAGTTGAAATTCACCATCTATTCTTAACCACATGGACACCATCCACTCCATCCAATGCCTGCCTTGACCGCTCCAGTCCTGTACTTTCCTAGGAGTTGGAGGGGCAGAACCCAGTGTCCCCACCTCAAGCAGAAGGTCCCTTCATTTAATTCCTTCCTACTGTATCTGCCTTTCATATTAAGCATCTCACCTCCCCCTCATCCCACCACTAGTTCCACTGAACTTTGGGTGAATGTGTGATTAGTTGGATCAGGCAAAACCAAAGGAGCAGAGGGAAATTTGGTCTGAGCACTTTCCTTGGATCAGGGCCTTATCTGCATGCCACCTGTGAAGTTGTTGTAAAGCTAGAACATTAGTTCTCACTTTGCTACTCTCTGCCTTAGTTTCCTCATCTGTAAAGTGGGAGTAGTAGGGATATCCAGATTACAAGTTTGTCTGAGGTTAAATGAGGGAATGTATATTAAGAACTCTGACTAGTAACTAGCATCCACTAAGTGCTCAATAAAAGTAACAGTTATCATTGTTGTTAGTATTTGTACTACTACAACTATTCTCAAAAGTTGGTACTGGGCATAAGATTTACAAATATCTAAGGAGTTTATTAAAGCACAGATTTCTGGATCCCCATTTCAAATTCTGATTCAGTAGATCTGCAGTGGGGCCCAGAAATGTGTACGTTTAAGTAACTACTCCAGCTGATTCTGCTACAAGTCCTCAAGAAACCACACTGATATAAGACCTAGGGAACCGTACTTGGCATCATAAGACCAAGCCAAAAATAAAAGGTCTCCAGTAATAGAGTGAGAGCAATTCTGGGAGCTTGGAATTTTTGTTGCTTTGTGAGTTAAAACTAATGTGCATTTATTAAATGTTTAAATAGAAGCTAATCCTAATCGTGGTTGAAAATTTTGAAAGCATTAGTAATAGTCCTTGTTCAAAAAAGAGGCAAAACTTTTTGTGGTGAAATTAGGCATTATAAAGACATTATAAATGATAGTGCCGTCAACTTGTAAAGCCTCAAATTAAATTGGCTTTCTTTTTCCCAAACAGCATTTAAGAGTTTTAAAAATCTTTTTAATTATCCATGTAGGTTTTTTATTTTGTTTGATTATTAATATTATGACATGTCAGGTGATGGCTATATCTATTTTTTAAGTGTTAGGTATTTTAAATGTGTTTTTTTAACTTATGATTCCTTACTTTTGGGGGGCTGGGTTTTTTTCCCCCTCCTACTTTTTATTGCATGTGTACAGTATTTCATTTATCTCTATAGACTAGTCTGGGAACCTACACTGCATATACCATTATTTCTATGGAAAAATATATTCAGTGGTTCCAAATGTCAAAATTTACGATCTTTAGAGGTGGAAGTCATTCAGAGGATGGAGACTTCCCATGTGTATTCTACAGGGGTTCGAGCAAACTTTTATAAACAAGCCACAAATCACTAGTTCCCTAAATGTTAATATAATATTTTAAATAGAGCGAATTTTACTAGCCTACTTATACTATTTATTTAACCTCTAATTTACTAGTACTTTCTTAATGCCGCCATTTTAAAATGGTCACTGCTCTATCTTCACATTGCCATCCTTAGGCTTTATTTATTTATCTGTCTGCCTATTAATCATTAGGAATTTTTATGTATGGTGTGGCCCAAACATTTACAAGTCATAAAGCTTTATCCTGCATCAGTATAAACAAGTGTAACTGTAATCTGAAGAATATTATGGTATGTGACCTCTCCACTAGCACTGCTGTGCATAGTAGGGAAGGAAAAAAGAACAGAACCAAAACCAACCCCCAAAACCCCCCACTTATTTTAGAGAAGTTAGGAAATAGAAGTGGCTGGCTAGCCAAGACCATTTTAAACTTTTCACTTTTCAAAGCAGACTGCTGAATGAGATGTTTCGTCTGAAGTAGAAATTAATACTTTAATTGCACTTCTACACTACAGAGATTTTTCTCTAAAGAATTTTTTGCAGAAAGTTAAATTTTGGATCATTTAGATTTGCGGAGTTTTTAAAGTATAGACTCTTTTCAGCTTCTTCCCATACTCTGTGAATTTACAAATTAAAAAGGAAAAAGGTTTATGTCCTTGATTTCTTGCTGAAGGATGCCAGCACTGATACTGTTAATGAACAGCCCTAGTAAAACAAGTATAAACCTTTTGTGAGAGCATTCCTTCCTAGAAGGAGTTGGGTTTGCCCTTTACCAAGATTTAGATTGCTGTGAAAATTCCTTCAGATGTGTCTTGGGCAGAAAGCATTCTTTCATTTTACTCTGTATTCATCTTATTAAATGTTGCTTCTATCAGAGGGAAAAAATGCTGTGATTACTGAAATATTGATGATTTTTAAAAAGACACGCATAGCACTCATCCCAACAAGTTTCATTTGAATGAATAAGACATTAACAAGAAGATCCCACTAAAATCATCAGCCTGCCTCTTTAAGGGGAAAATATTGTTTAGTGAAATAATAAATATGAAGCTCTGAATTTATCAAAGAATTATGAATGTTGATTGGATTTTCTCCTTTGCTTTTAGCTATATGACAAAATTAACACAAAATCTTCACCACAAATCAGGAATCCTCCGAGTGATGCAGTACAGAGAGCCAAAGAGGTAAGCGATATATATTTTGTCAATGTATTTGGGTGTCATATTTGGTATGAAAACGTTTCTGCTGCACAGTAAGAGGCAGTTTCCTTGAAGTCACAGTTAGACCATTATACTCACATTTAGTATTTCTAAGTTTATCACTGAGCATTTACATACAGAAAAGAAAAAAAAATCTCGGCAGCAACATTGCCTAGATTTCTAGTTCTGGTATGTAAACTTGAACAATTTTACTTCTCTTTTTTATAAAACAGAAAAAGTTATTTTACCACTCTTGGTGGAAATCGACATGCTATGAAAGTTTGAGTTGCTTTTTTAAGGTGGTAATTTTTAAAAGTTAATTGAATGTTTATAACAACTAAGTTCAGAGAGAAGTCATTTTTATATCACTGGTTAGTGTACATTTTTCACAAAATTTTAACTTTTTTTATTATAGAAACATCACACTGCAGAAAGTTTGGAAAGTAAAAAGTCATCTATAATCCCATCACCCTAACACAGTAATTTTCATTTTTGCATATCCTTTTCTAATCACTATCCATTTACATATAAATTTTTATGTGTTACAATCAAAATATATCTTTCTTTTAACCTAACCTAATATAATAAGCATTTTTCCATGTTTCTGCTAGGTCTTCATAAATAAGTTCTCATGATGGCATAATTTTTCTCTGCTGTTACTAAATTATAATGAATTATAAATGCCTCCACTGTTAGATACCTAGTGGGGGTTTTTTTAATCACTTTTTGATGTCATAAAAGTCTTTATACAAATAAATATTTTCCTTTGAAAAAATATTTTATTTTTATTTATTCATTCACTTATTTATTTTTGGCTGTGTTGGGTCTTCGTTGCTGTGCAGGCTTTCTCTAGCTGCAGTGAGTGGGGGCTACACTTCGTTGCAGTGCGCGGGCTTCTCATTGCAGTGGCTTCTCTTGTTGCGGAGCATGGGCTCTAGGCAGATGAGCTTCAGTAGTTGTGGCCTGCGGGCTTCAGTAGTTGTGGCTCGCAGGCTTCAGTAGTTGTGGCTCGCAGGCTCTAGAGTGCAGGCTCAGTAGTTGTAGCGCACAGGCTTAGATGCTCCGAGGCATGTGGGGTCTTCCCGGCCCAGGGCTCGAACCTGTGTTCCCTGCATTGGCAGATGGATTCTTAACCACTGAGCCACCAGCGAAGCCCAGAAAAATATTTTATAAAGTGAAATTACTAAGTGAAAGAATATGAAAGACATAATTCCTTCCCTATCAGATTTTAAACACAAGACCTGTACTGGAAAATATATATTCACTGAGAACCAAGTCCAAGGTTGTGGAACCCGCTAGGCCTGCCCACCTGGTCAGGGCAGCAGTCAGGAGAGGTTCTGTCTGCATTAGAGACCACACCTCAGTGTTTAAAATTATAGGCTGTGAGAGTAGCAGGGGACCAGAGAGAGTATATTGTTTCATCTTTTGTTTCACTGGTTTAGAAACTCAAAGCAGATAATACACCAAAGGAGAATTGGCTTATCATCATTAAACAATATGAATTAACAGCATAACCAGCACTTGTTAAGAGTACATTTTTCTAATTGGGGTATAGTTGTTTTACAAGAGTACATTTAGATAAGAAGGAAACCTTATAGTTTTTGTTTGTTTGTTCTTCTCTGAGGAGGTGGTTGAGTTGCACTGGCTGAGATCTAAGCCTTAGGCTAAGTGACCTCAAAACATTCCTTCCTGGCCAGAATTAAGATTCTCAAAGGCGAGTCAAGAGATTCCTACTCGGTACATGACTTGCGTGCCCCTGACATCCAATCCTGCTGCAGCAA
>NW_006785059.1:686298-732918 GCF_000442215.2 Lipotes vexillifer
CGATTGGCTCAACTTTTAGGATTGAGTGCAGTGTGTATAACCACTCTGAGTCCAACTATGTACACTTGGAACTGTAGTAGTATGTTTACTCTGAAAAGGAACAGAGGCCTTCCCCTGGGCTCATGTCACATAATCAAATTTTAAATGGGTAAACTCCATCCTAGTGGTAAGGGATAACTTTTGAAGAACAATTTCATTTGAAAACAACCATTTAAACATATAGAGAAAATGTTAACAACTAATTCGTGAAGAAAATGTGAGTGAGAAGAGAAAAGTTTTTGATTGTGTGTCTTATTTTTAAATTATTCTCTTGGGTTCCCTGGCAATTAATTCTAGGAACCATCGCCGAGATGTGGCGAATGTGAGGAGATGAGTGGGGAGAATCACATTGATTCTCTCAGGCTACAAGGAAAAATACTCAAGTGTTTTCTCTTCTTTAAATTGTTTTTATTTGAGCCTTTGTCATTTTAGTCTTTCTGAAAGGAATTGACAGTTTTGTTAATATAAAAGAAAGCTGTTACCAACTTTTATTACAGATTCATCTTGATGGTGAGTTTGGAAAAATATTTGCAGAGATATTTTCCCATTAAGTTTAATTAAGTTACTTATACCTGTAATAAATATGTATTACAGAGTTGTCATTTTGTTTTGTATTTTTCAATAATCTTTTGAGTTATAGTTGGGTAATGAAGGCAGAGACTATTACAGCAATTTGTTTTATTTTTTATTACCACAAATGTAGCTGTTTTATATATTAATAACCTTTGAATAAAATGATGAATTTTTTTCCAAAATAATTATTTTGCCTGCCATACAAATCCATTCATAATTTTTAATTTAAAAGAATTCTATATTTTCTAAATCTAGCATCCTCATTATACTATTAAATATCTTGCTTATTTTTTAGGTATTGGAAGAAATTTCATGTTACCCTGAGAATAACGATGCAAAGGAACTAAAGCGTATTTTAACACAACCTCATTTCATGGTAAGTAACAATTTAACTTCCATAGAAATAAAATCTCACTTTCAAAAGAAGTTTTTACTAATCCTTATGAAATACAGCTATCTTCATCAAATGTGCTTTTAGCCGTATAATATCAGATGGTTAAGATTACAATACCAGATAATACCAGATGCACTAAAACTTTTTGTTGTTGTTTACTTTGTGTCATAGTTGTAAAGATGCTGTTTGCCAACCTCATGGAATTGGAATAAGAATTAAGTAGATGATGCATCTACTGTGCTTAGCACAGTGCCTGATATATGCTTGATGCCTAATAAATGTTAGCTAATGAATATTATTAGTTACTCCATAGTATCTGTCATGTGTAGGGCACATAGTAAGTTCTCAGTAAAACATTGAGTAGATTAGGAACTTGCCCGTTTGCAGGTAGGTTAGCCCCACCTCAACTGACTGTTCTGTGCAGTGTGTTTTCCGTAGATAGAAGCCTGTATGTTTTGGACAGACATGTCTGTCTATAAACTGATAAGTAGCCTCAGCTCAATTCCGAGACTGATGTAGGACCATTTGATACCAATAGGCCTTTCAGATTTGAAGTAAGCTAAATAAAGAAATTAATATATACCCAAATAAAATCCTTTTTTTAAGGTTAAGGTTTTTTTCAAAACCATTAAAGCTCAGACAGCCCCATCTCTCACAACTTACCTACCTTCGAAGCCTTGGTTTATTTTGCTTTTCTGACATCAGAGAGAAATTAATATGTGCACTGCTATTAGTAAACATTTTCAGAAATAATAAATAGTTCTTGTAATTTCTGAACACCCAGCTAGGTACTTAAAAGACATTTTCATTTACTCATCAAATATGTAAATGCCTACTATATGCCAGGCACTGTGCTGGGCACTAAGGACAGTGGTGAATAGGACAAACGAACTTCCACTCTAGGTGAGACGTGGATAGGTGAGCTAGAGACAGACAGTGAGCAAGTAAAACAAACAATATAACTTCATATAGTGATAATAACTATGAAAAAAAAAGGATAATGGGGCAGAGATGATAGTAAAGTGGAAGCTACTTCAGATAGTCAGGGGAAAGCCCCTCTGAGGAGCCAACATGTGGGCTGAGACTTGTTATATGAAAGAACAAGCTTTCTGAATGTCCAAGCATGGGGAAGAGCAAATGCAAAGGCCCAGAGGCAGGAAAGAGTTTTGTAGGGTCAAAGTACAGGAGTCAGGCCATTGTGGCTGGGATATAGTAAACAAGGGAAAGGGTGGTACAAGAGCTGGAGAGGGTGGCAGAGGCCAGACCACATAGGGCCTTCCAGACCATGGTAAGGAGTCTGGATTTTCTCCTGATTGCAGTAGGATGACACTGAGTGATTGCAAGCAGGAAAATATTGTTAGAACTGTGCTTTAGAGGTTGCTGGGGTTGTTGTGTAGAGAATGGACTATAGTGGGGTTAAGAGTTTAAAAGGGGAGACCAGTTAGGAGGCTATTGTGAGGTGGTAGAGGCTTGAAGAAGGACGGAGCTGGTGGAAAATGAGCAAATTGGGATTCTACTTTAGAGATGGTTAGACATGACAGGACTTGCTGAATGCTGGGATGTGAAGTGATGTGATTAACTCCATTTTACAATTCAGAGAGGAAACCACACCCTAGAAAGGCAAAGAGGCTTGCTTTAGGTCACCCACCTAGTAAGTGGCCTCACTGAGTTCAAAACCCAGATCTTGCTGGCTCCAAAGCCTGTGCTCTTAAATGTGGGTTGACTTGTAATGAGTATCGATTTTCCTACAAACTTAATTTGAACTCATTGGTCATTCCCAAATAAGCATATGTTTGGATAATGTCCCATGTGGCAAATATAATTCCAAGCTATATATACTGTGTTAAACTTTTAAATGCTGGAGGTTTCTATCTTATAAGCATTTTAAGATCATGTGGACACAGTGGGGGAAGGAGAGGGTGAGATGAATTGGGAGATTAGGATTGACATATATACACTACCATGCGTAAAATAGATAGCTAGTGGGAACATGCTATAAAGCCCAGGAAGTTCAGCTCCATGCTCTGTGACGACCTAGATTGGTGGGATTGGTGGGGAGGGAGGTCCAAGAGGGAGGGGATATATGTATACATATAGCTGATTCACTTCACTGTACAGCAGAAACTAATACAACTTTGGAAAGCAATTATACTCCAGTAAAAAAAAAATTTTTTTAAAGAAAGATCATGGTTTCAAAATCTGGTATTTTTAAAGAAATATTAATAGCTAAAGGAAAATATTCTAATGCTTATAATTTTTATTATACCAAGGTTTGGGAGTTATTCTTAGCATATTTATAATTTTATACTTATTTCTTCAATTATCTGACTTTTTCTTTGCTTTCTGATCATTAAAATGAGGATTTAATATTGGATTACCTTATACTTAAAAATACAGATACTTATAAATATTTACAGTAATTAAGAGTAAAAAAGTGTAGATTTAATTTTTTTTTAATGTGTACTCTAGAGGTCATGATAAAAAATATTATTACACTATCCTTCAGTTACTCCATTTTATTTTTCAAAAAAGAACAGATCCTTATTGCAGTTGTAAAATATAAAACATTAAGGGTAAAGACAATATAAACAGAATAGAATGTCAGTGCTTTAACTTTTTCCTTTAAAATTTTCTGTTCTAGATCCTATTTTTTAAAAGCAAATTTGTATCCTACTTTCCCAAAAAACAAGATGGTTAAAAATCGCCTTAGTTTGATATGAAAACTTCATTATTAAGTGATTAATTTTATGACTTGTAATTCAGAAGCCAGAGGAACCACTTTCAAACCTAAAATTCATATTTTTTCCTATAAATTTTATTTTTTGATTTTTGTTTTTTTGGCTGCATTGTGTCTTCGTTGCTGCGCACGGGCTTTCTCTAGTTGCAGCAAGCGGGGGCTACTCTTCGTTGCGGTGCGAGGGCTTCTCATTGCGGTGGCTTCTCTTGTTGCAAAGCATGAGCTCTAGGCACATGGGCTTCAGTAGTTGTAGCACGCAGGCTCAGTAGTTGTGGGGTGCAGGCTCAGAGCTCAGGCTCAGTAGTTGTGGCGCACGGGCTTAGTTGCTCTGCGGCATGTGGGATCCTCCCGGACCAGGAATCGAACCCTTGTCCCCGACCTTGGCAGGTGGATTCTCAACCATCACACCATCAGGGAAGTCCCTTTCCTATAAATTTTAAATGAATTTTTCCCACTTTGGTCTGAAGTTCTTAGTTGTCTTGTCCACGTCCTTTTTACATACATATGGAAGTGTTTCCTATTACATGATTCTTCTTATGTAATTAAAAATAATAGCTATTTCAGCTTAGTAACAATTGCTGAATCATACGTCATGACATACTTGAAGAAAAATATTCAAACTCCGATTTCCCTATTTTTTATTTGGCATACTCTTTTAATGGCTTTTTTTTTTAACAATCTGTAAGTGACCCCTTTTTTTCTGTTTGCATATGCATTGGATTAAGTTTCATTTTGTGGTAGCAGTCTTTTACAGTGGCAAATAGAGGTTAATATCAAGTATGACCTCATTTGGTGATATAATTTAAGGATTTTTCTCTTAAAGTTCAATTTTGGTATTATTTTTGTGATTGTGGGCTTATCATTCCTTATAAATAATACATTAAATACAAGTGTTTGCTTATATAATTTAAAAGGATGGATAGAAATCATTTGCAAAAAGCAGTACAAACACTTTCTCCAACCCATGTAACTGGCATTATCCTAATGAAGCTTGGTTCTCTGTTTACCTGGGTATATATCCTCCAGTCATACAAAGCATGTTTTTTAAAAATTGTTTTAAAATTCACTGTTTATAGAAAACACATCTATAATTAATACAATGAACCTAATTTTAACAGATGAAGTTTTTCAGTTTGTCTATTATTGATTTTTACTTTCTGCCCTAAATCTTAGTCTCTTAAGTGGCTACAGTTAAACAGGAAAAAGAGGGATTTCCCCACATACCATAACCACCACCACTTTGGCCTGGGGTACTAGTGCAGGGTGTAGTCAGGGCACTTGGTCAGGAAGCCAAGGTCCCCAGGACCATTGTGGAGCCCTGCTTTCAAGCTGCGCTGCTTAGTGCCCCTCAGTGCCCCTCATCTAGACCCCAGTTTAGACCAGCCCTCTGAGATCTTGGAAATATCTGGCATTTCCATTACAAATTCAAAACACTGTAAAGCAATTATACTCCAGTACAGATGCTTTAAAAAAAATGGGTATATTACTCCAAGCGTATGCTCTGTTGATGTCTGATCAACATCATCTTCTTTATGATTTTACCACATTGTTACCTTATTTTTGCGTTGTATGCGTACCTTTAAAGTACCTAAAATAGCCAAGTCATGACTTTGGTAAATCTTTTAATTAAATAACTTAATTTGAGATGCTACAAGCTATACTTTTAAGGTGATTTTAACTATGTTTCATTATCTCTAGATATTTCATTACCAGACAGATAAAATAAATAAATAAATAAAATAAAATAAATAAAAATAAAACTGAATTTATAGTTAGTACACAAGAAAATATAATGCATAAAGCACCAAACATACTGATACTTAGCTGTAAAATTCTCTTTGAAGTAGAAATGTTGAAATATTCATGCTTATTAAAAAACTTTCTTATGATGGCAGAAAATGTACATAAGTGGAAGAATAGCCTTTTTTAGGGAAACAAGGGATATTTATTACCCAGTTTCACCAAGATGACATATGGAGATATCAATACAAAGAAATCACTTTTTCTTTGTTAATGGGCTTTGCAAAAAGAAGTCATAATAATAACTGTCAACTTACTTTTTATTTATGCAAGTGCTCCAAAAACTAGAAATGAACAAAGACATTAAATAGGTTTAGATTTTGAGCTCCATATCATGTGATATTTTGGGAAATTACATTTCTTCAGGTACATTTGCGTGTGTTTTTATTTCTTTTACTAAGATGTATGTTATAAATTACCCTTTGCGTTGTATAGCAGAGTTATTGTTAATACCATTGATGAAAGACGCTTGCTCAATGCACCAATTATTGCACTGTTTCTTTTTAAATTTGTTTCCATTTTAAGCCCCAGCACAAATTTGCCAGCTCTATGTACAAATGATTCTTTCTGCTAAATTATTTGAAATTGCATTATGTCAGCCTTTAATTGAACAAGTTAGTTGGGGACTTTTTCATAGCATTGGACAACACCTCTTACCCAGGTAGTCAACAAACACATCCATTCATTGATTGGCTTACTCATTCTTTCATTTGTTCCTTCATTTTTAAAAATCCATCTATCATGATTATTTATCACAAAGAAATTATGGCATGGCTATATCTAGGTGTAATGTGCTTTGAGTTCTCTTTAGATGAGAGATACCTTTGAGAGGCAAAGAATAATTTTATATATGTTTATATAATAGACTTCTGGAATAGTTCTATTATTAATATTTTATTTCCTTCGTAAAATATCAGGCCTTACTTCAGACTCACGATGTAGTGGCACATGAAGTTTACAGTGATGAAGCATTGAGGGTTACACCTCCTCCCACTTCTCCCTATTTAAATGGTGATTCTCCAGAAAGCGCAAATGGAGACATGGATATGGAGAACGTGACCAGAGTTCGCCTGGTCCAGTTCCAAAAGAACACAGATGAACCAATGGTAAGTAGGAAAAGAAAGTTTTCTGTGTTCTCATAAAATCCCAGCATGAGTTAGAGCAGCTACCTTCCACCTATACTACTAGGAGGTGGGGAGAAAAGGAGGGCATGGATAGTTTTAAAGAAACCAGTTTCCAGATCCTAAATAGGCTACCACCATACCTCCCCACGCCCACCTAAAATCGTTCTGCCTGACACCATGCCTAAGGTATGTCGGTTTTCCTTCCCACCTCTCCTTTCACAGTTGCTCTTCAACAACAACAAAAAAGGACAGACCTGATATATTAGTCTAGAGTGTAAAAACCTCTGGGGCAGCAAAGAAAGGTACAGTTTGAAATATTGGAATTGGTGTTGAAAAAGTGAACGTCTAAAATTCCTTTTACAAGTCTAGTGGTTTCCAGATCTTTTGCCTTCAACAAAATTAGAGGAAGACTAATTCGGAAGACATTCAAAGAATTGAGTGCCATTGCTAAAATAAAATTCCTTCCATTCATGTCTACCTATTTGATGTGAATTCGTTTTCTCAGTACTTAGGTGTAGCATTGGAATAGAATGATGCTGAACCCTGCCTCATCCTCATAGAATCTTCATAGGTTGGGAAGATCAAGGAGGGGGCAGGGAGAGTAGAGACCATCCAGTCAAACCAAGTAGCATATGCAGAAACCTGCTAGTGAAAAGGCTCTTAGCATAGTTTTTAAAATGGAAAGAAGGCACCACAGCTGGACTGTAGAAAATAAGGTGTACGGCAGGAACAGGACCTCACAAGTGTTGATTCTGTTTTTTATCTTAAAAACAGTGGGAGGCTATTGAAGAGTTTTAAGCAGGGAGATAAGATCAGATTTTCATTTTAGAAATAATTACTCTGGAGAATGGATTAGAGGAGGACAAGAGTGGATATAGGGAGACCAGTTAAGAGACTGTTATTGCAGTAATACAATATGATGGAACTCTGAACTAGAGGGATGGATGTCGAATGGAAAGAAGTGAATAGATTTAACAAAAGACCTTGATAATGGATTGACATTGGGGACTGAGGGAGAAGCAAGTATTGAGGATGACCCTAAACTTTAGGCTTTACACAGCCAGATGGACAATGATGCTGCCCACTGAGACAGGGGATATTGGGAAAGTCCCAAGTTTTAGGAGAAATCATTTCTTTAGGGAAAAGGAAAACATTCAAACGTATGCATTCATATGTTTTCCTCAGAGCATAGAAAAGGGATATTGGGATATAGGAAAACAAATTACTTAAGAAAGTTGCCCAGTTGCTTTCCAAGTTATAGGAAGAGTTACAGAGCAGTGATCCTATGATTGCAGTTTCCAGAAAGCCCTCAACTCTAGACATTTGGGTTGTAATTCTCATTTACTGTTCTTTGCCAGTTATACTATATTATCTCAGGACCTACAGCAGACAGGGGACATGCAAATCACCTCACCAATCTGGTGCTCTCCAAGCAACTCTTTGACTTAAAAGAGTGCAGGCAGTAGCAACTTTTGGGTACCTCGGGCAAATCACTTCATGTCAGTGGGCCTCGTTTTGCTCATACTTTGCTTAGCAAGTATTACCAAAAGTGTGCTTGACTACACGATCCCCAAAATCCCACCCAGCTCTGAAAGTCTAATATTCCCCTCATTCATTTTATATATTCATTCACTCATTTAGCAAAAATTTTTAAGTGCCTATACTATGTACAGATCACTGTACGCCAGTGATGTAGTGGCAGATAAGACATGGCCCCTTCCTGGAACTCAGTTTCCACAGGGCTACCTACTTTTTTTTCTTTTTTTCTTTTTTTTTTTTTTTTTTTTTTGGGGGGGGGCCCCCCATCGACTCAGCTATGGCCTAGTCGGCCCTAACACTTGCAAGGCAAATTGTAGCTGGGCCCGTGTGTATTTTTGATTGGACTAGCACAACACCTTCTTTTTTTTTTTTTTTTTTTTTTTTTTTTTTTTTTTTTTTTTTTTTGGGGGCCACACTGCGGGGCAGGTGGGATCTTAGTTCCCCGACCAGGCGATCGAACCTGTGCCCCCTGCACTGGAGGTGTGGAGTCTTAACCATTGGACCACCAGGGAAGTCCCAGGGCTACCTACATTAAACAAGTAAATATGCACTTTAGCAGTTTGTTTAACGGGTGCAGTTATGACAGAGCTATAGCGGAGAGAAGGCTGCGTCAGAGAAGCAGGAGGAGGGGTGATGTTCAGCCAATCAGAGCAGACAGGAAAGTGGAAGTGACCACAAGAAGGAGGCCCAGAAATGTCTTGTGATCGTCATATTCTAAAGCAACCCAATGACAGTTGCTTGATCTTCTGTATGGTTAACTACATAGAAACATAGACTGAGTAAAAGCGTAAAACTGCACCCCTGAGTTACATTTTTCAGAAAGCACAAAATGGCCTTGAATCTTCCCTAAAAGTCTCCTTAAAGAAGCCCTCCTGTCTTCCGTCTTCTGTGATCCTAGTGAAGGTGTGTATTTCTTCTTTTAATTGGTTGCCATAAAAACAGAAATTATTTTTATGTGAAATATATTTTCAATAATATAGTTTTCTATTACATTTAATACAGCTTCATTTGCTTGCTTATTTGTCCTGTTAAAAACATTATATTACTGTGCAGGATATACCTGTATGATCTCTTTTGCTTTTTGGACCTTCTACAATGTATCCAACTATGTACGCTGGGTCCATCTCCCAAGGGTGTTATACTCCCATTACACCCTTGTTTTCCCATTTTTAACATCTCACTTATAATTATTTCTCTTGATTGATACTCCCATAGTTGCAGGTGTTAAAGACCAAACTTAAAATAGCTTAGACAACAGGGGAGAGGCTTATGTAAACAAGGAAAGGCCAGGAGTTTATCCCAAGCTGGGGTAGGTTCAGCACTGGGCCAAATCCTTTCCCTAGAATTTGGGAACTTATGAACAGAGAAAACATGAATCAATTCCTCTCTGCAGAGAAATGTTTGAAGTAGACAAAATAATAAATATTAACTCCAGTTGGTTTGAGGTGAACTTTCCCTAGCCATGAGAGACCCTGTCTATCTCATTCACTACTGTGTCTAGCAGAGTGTCTGCCATATAACAGGTTCACAGTAGTATTGGTTGAATGAATACATTAATTTATTAATTTCAAGGATGGAACCCCTATCATACTATCATTTCCCTTCTGAAATTAGATTTGACTTACACATTAATTTACAACATTTTTCCAGGAACACCTTCTCTTGGTAACCATAGATGCTGATTGAATGTACAAGTTGGAAATGATACTTGAACAATACAGTTGAATGTGGGACTAGAAACATTTGATAAACCAGTTTTTTAAATTGCTTGCCTACCACATCTAAGAACCACAAAATAGGAACCATGCAAAGTTATATTTTATAGAACTGTACAAATTCAGATAGGGTCTAGATTATAACGTCTCAAATATTTTCATGGAACTTTCTAACAGAATGTTATTTTCCAGTGAAGAAGATAAGACAGAGTCCCCCTACCCCTAATCATCTCAAATTTAAGACCAATTTTCACCAAGGGAGCTTGTTAAAAATATAGATCTGGGCTCTATTCCACACTTCCTGAATCTAAATCCAAAGAGTGAGTTTAAAACTCAATATTGGACTTCCCTTGTGGCACAGTGGGAAGAATCTGCCTGCCACTGCAGGGGACATGGGTTCAAGCCCTGGTCCAGGAAAAGCCCACATGCCACGGAGCAACTAAGCCCCTGTGCCGCAACTACTGAGCCTGTGCTCTAGAGCCTGAGAGCCACAACCACTGAGCCCGCATGCCACAACTACTGAAGCCCATGTGCCTAGAGCCCGTGCTCCACAACAAGAGAAGCCACCTCAATGAGAAGCATGTGCACCACAACAAAGAGTAGCCCCCGCTTGCAGCAACTAGAGAAAGCCCATGTGCAGCAACAAAGATCCAATGTAGCCAAAAATAAATAAATAAAATACAAAATAAATAAAATTAATATTATTTAAAAGGCCCCCGTGTGACTCTTAGAATCAACCAAGTCTAGTACAAAAATATGTTCATGAAAGCTCCTCATGTAATGGTGAATAATTGGAAAGTAAAAGTAATCTATTCCATAGAGTAGTATTCTAGCATTAAGTATATAGAGCTTCCGCTTCCAACCAAGGTGGAGTAACTGGAACAGCTTTATCCCCTCACCTGAAACAACCAAAACAAATTTTAAACACACAAAATGAAGTAACAGTTTTCAAGACATTGGACATCAGGCAGCAAAGGACAGTGATTCCTAAGAAACAGTAAGCAAATAAGGTGAGCACTATGATTGCCCCACCTTACTGACATGTGAGAGTTTCCAAGTCACAACACAGTGAGGGGGAACTGAGGCAGAGCAGGCAGACTCCCTGAAGAGACAGAGCTGAGGGTCTGGGAAGACCAAAGAACTAAAGTGTTCATAGGACAGAGTACTGAAGAGGAGAGAGCTGCACAGAGAGAGAACCCTAGAGATCTATAAAGGGTCCCCCTCAGGTATTCATCTGAATAATGATCAGCACATTTATGAAAGGAACCTACCCGGAGCCAAGGAAAGACCATCCAAAAGGATGAGAGGGAACAGTGCCCAACACTCACTGCCTGTTCCCACCACCCAGACTAGAAAAACCAATTCAAGGGGCATTGAGTAGCGTGCTTAGGAAGGTCTTGCCTCAGTCATGAGGAATAAGTAGCCCTAGATAGAGAATTGCCCCAGACCTGCCTTAACAAATCATGAAAGCAAGACCCAAAGGATCAAACTATTTCCAAGTAACTGAACTACATCCCAGGACAAAGCTTAAGAATATTTACAAAAAAAAAATCTAGGGCTTCGCTGGTGGCGCAGTGGTTGAGAGTCCACCTGCCGATGCAGGGGCCACGAGTTCGTGCCCCGGTCCAGCAGAAAAAAAAAAAAAAAAAAAATCTAGCATGTAATAAGGTAAAATTCACAATGTCTGCAATCTAATCAAACATTGCTAAGCATGTAATGAGGCAGGAAAATGTGACCTATAATGTGGAGAATAATCAATCAAAACTGACATGCAACTGACAAAGATATTAGAATTAGCAGAAAAATTACACTATGGGATAAATGGCAGATTAAACATTTCAGAAGAATAGATTAGTGAACTCAAAGGACATAGCAATAGAAACTATCCAAAACAAAACACAGAAAGAAAAAGAATTTTAAAAAATGAAAAGAATATCACTGAGCTATGGGACAACTTCAAGCAGCCTAATATTTGGTTACTTGGAGTCTATGAAGGAGAAGACATTGAAGAAGAAACAGAAAATATATTTGAAGAAATAATGACTGAAAACATTCCAAACTTGATGAAAACTATAAATCCACAGATGCAAGAATCACAATGAACCCCAAGCACAAGAAACATGAGGAAAACAACACCAAGGTACATCATAATCAAACTGCTTAGAACCTATAGTAAATAGGTCTTAAAAACAGAGATAAAAAAGAAATGTTGCATACAGGGGAACAAAGATAAGAATGATATCAGATTTCTTATGAGAAACAGTACAATTAAGAAGAACAATGGGGGCTTCCCTGGTGGCACAGTGGTTGAGAGTCCACCTGCCGATGCAGGGGACGCGGGTTCGTGCCCCAGTCCGGGAAGATCCCACATGCCGCGGAGCGGCTGGGCCCGTGAGCCGTGGCCGCTGAGCCTACGCGTCCGGAGCCTGTGCTCCGCAGTGGGAGGGGCCACAGCAGTGAGAGGCCCACGTACCAGGAAAAAAAAAAGAAGACGAAGAAGAACAATGATTTTAAAGTACTGAAAGGGAAAAAAAAAAACCTCTCAGGTTAGAATTCTAAACCCAGCAAAGGTATCTATCAAAAAGTAAAGGTAAAATAAAACCATTTTCAGACATACCAAAACTGAAATAATTCAGTAGATTTACAGTATATGAAATGTTAAAGGACATCCTTATCATTTAAATCTCTCTAAAAGATAAATGGAAGTCTAAACAAAAATAATAGCAATGCGTTTGGGTTTTTTGTTTGTTTGTTTTGTGGTGCGCGGGCCTCTCACTGTTGTGGCCTCTCCTGCTGCAGAGCACAGGCTCTGGGTGCGTAGGCTCAGCGGCCGTGGCTCATGGGCCCAGCCGCTCCGCGGCATGTGGGATCTTCCCGGACTGGGGCACGAACCCATGGCCCCTGCATCGGCAGGCGGACTCTCAACCACTGCACCACCAGGGAAGCCCTGTTTGGGGTTTTTTAACATGTAAAAGTAAAATGTATAACAGCACAAAGGTCAGGAGGAAGGAAGTGGAAGTATAGTGTTATAAGGTTCTTATACTTTACATGACATGGTATAATATCACTTGAAGGTAGACTGATAAGTTAAAGATGTATGCCATAAACCCTAAAGCAACCACTAAAACAACAAAACAATTATAGCTAATAAGAAAACAGGAGAGAAAAATAGTATGAAAATAAATCCAAAAGAAGGCAGGAAAAGGGGAACATAGGACAGATGGGACAAATAGAAATCAAATAGCAAGAAGATATATTTATACCTGACTGTATCAGTAATCACATTAAATGTAAATAGTCTAAATTCCCCAAATTAAAAAGCAGAGGTTGTCAGGTTGGTGTGTGGGGAGGAAGCAAAACTGAATTATATACTGCCTGAAATGCTTTATACATGAAGACAAATCTTTTCAAAGGAAAAGGATGGAAAAAGATATACTATGATGATGACATTAATCAAAAGGAAGCTGGAGTGACTTATTAATATCAAAGTATATTCTCAGACCACAATGGAATTAAATTAGAAATGAATAACAGAAAGATGTCTGGGAAAATCCCCAAGCACTTGAAAACTAAATTATCCAATTCTAAATAACCCATGGATGAAAGAAGAAATCAAAAGGGAAATGTTTAAGTATTTTGAAGTGAATGAAAATGAAACCACAACATACCAGAACTTGTGGGATACTGCTAAAGTAGTACTTAGGGAGAAATGTGTAGCACTAAACACCAATGTTAAAAAGAAGAAATAAAACAATGACCTCAGCTTTTATGTTAAGAAACTAGAACAAAAAGAGCAAATTAAACCCAAAGTGACTAAAAGAAAGGAAATAATAAAGATCAAAGTGGAAATCAATGAAATAGAAAATAAAAACAATAGAAAAATCAGTAAAACTTTTCCTTTGACAAGATCGGATCAGTCAAGGAAAAAAAAGACACTAACTAATTACCCATATCATTCATAAGAGAAGTGACATTACTACAGATTCTACAGATATAAAAAGAATAATAAGGAAATATGGTAAACAACTTTATGTCAATAAATTCAACAACCTAAATGAAATAGACAAATTCACTGGGAGACAGAAACTACCAAAGCTCACTTAAAAAGGAATAAACTGAATTGCCCTATACTATTTAAAAATTGAATTTAGGTTAAAAAAAAAATCCCTCAAAGAAAACTCCAGGCCAAGATGGCTTTACTGGTAAATTCTACCAAACATGTAATAAACAGTACCAATTTGTATACAAACTCTTCCCAAAACATTGAAAAGGAAGGAATTCTTCCCAACTTACTATTTTTGATGAGAAGGAGAAGGAGGAAGAGGCAGCTAGCATTACCCTGATACCAAAAACAGACATTTTGCAAGAAAAGAAAACTGCAGACCAGTAACCCTCCTGAGTATAGATGCAAAAATTCTAAACAAACCCATATCTTAAAAAAGGAAAAATACATCATGGCCAAGTGGAGACTAATCCATTAATACAGCTTTATTTATAAGAGACAAAAGCTAGAAGCAATTCAGTGGATGAATGGATAAACAAAATGGTATATCCATACAGTGGAATATTCAGCAAGAACAAAGAATGAACTATTGATACATGCAATGATGTAGTTGAATTTCACGTTGTGAGTGAAAAAAAAAGCAACATAAAAGAGTTCATACTGTATGAGTTCATTTATAGAAAGTGCAAACTAATCTATAGCCAGGGAAAACATATCAATGGTTGCTTAGGGATGTTGAGGTGGGGGAGCAGGGCATGGAGGGATGTAAGTAGATTACCAGTGGGCATGAGGAAACTTTTGGGAGTGATGGATATATTCATTATCCTGATTGTGGTGATGGTTTCACACATGTATACATATATCAAACTTGTCAAATTGTACACTTTACGTAAGCATATGTCAATTATATGTCGATAAAAAAGTTTTAAATTATTAGCAACATGGAAAATAATTATAGGATTAAAAAGCATTGTACAAAATATATGTGTGCCATTATTACAGTAATCAAAATATCAAAATTAATATTTCTGTCATGGCATAATAGAGTTTTCTCCTCCATTTTCCATATTTTCTTTAATGTTTTCCTAACTTTTGTAATTAAGGTTATCTACAGCAAAATCACAAATATAAAAAGAAGTGCCCTCTTACAGTAATTCTGTTTTTCCTTAACTTTTTACAGGGAATCACTTTAAAAATGAATGAGCTAAATCACTGTATTGTTGCAAGAATCATGCATGGGGGCATGATTCATAGGCAAGGTAAGTTCCATATATAACTCTTTCTTTCCTTCCTTAATTTTTTTCCCATAGCCTAGTGTTTTATGATCCATATAAAAGATCAGTTTCATTTATGTTTTATATAAATGATTTATTTAAGTTATCTGTCTTTGGTTTTAATCACTGTTGGCCTCCATTCACTTTTATTCATCTCCACATGCTCCAATCTGTAGATACTCAAGGGAGGTTATATTATAGTTTTGTTGCAGGAGCATCTCTGAGTCACTCTTTTTCTTTTTTTAATTTATTTATTTAATTTATGTATTATTTTTGGCTGTGTTGGATCTTCGTTGCTGTGCGCGGGCTTTCTCTAGTTGCAGCAAGCGGGGCTTCTCTTGTTGCAGAGCACGGGGTCTAGGCGTGCAGGCTTCAGTAGTTGTGGCACACGTGCTCGGTAGTTGTGGCGCACAGGCTTAGCTGCTGCGAGGCATGTGGGATCTTCCCGGGCCAGGGCTTGAACCCGTGTCCCCTGCATTGGCAGGCGGACTCCCAACCACTGCGCCACCAGGGAAGCCCTCTGAGTCACTCTTTAGATCCTGACTTATTAGAGGCCATGGGAGATAAAGTATTATCATATCAGGCCTCAGGATATGTGGAAGACATCTGTACTGGGATACAAGATAGATAGATATATATTTGCAAAGTTAAATGACAGTTGAAGAATTGCTCTCTCATTCATTCAGGAATGAGATATACTATTTATAAATTAATTAGGAAATTAGAATTAGATAAATAACAATATAAAATTTAAATGGTAAAATAAGAGCTATCAAATCTGTGATTAACTTCTTAATACCTGCTACAATAAGTGCAGTCATTCTGAGAAGGGACCGAAGTAGACAAAGAATGATTTTTTGAGAAAGTGGAACTACTGTTAACCCTCAGGCGGATGGGATTTAGACATGTAGGTTTAGGCTCCTCTTTAAAAGGACTGAGTTATATGCATTAGTATTTAGAGCCTGATCCAAAAATGATTCTCCTGTCCAAAAATTAGACTTCCTTTCTTTGAGATCATGTTATTTTTGTACTTAACACCTCTTTCCTTAACCCTGGAGAGCAAGAGGTAACACCATAAGCCTTTTAGTGCCTTCTTGTCCTCTTTAGAGATGACTGCTGTGTCTGGCATTACTGCTGCCTTCAGAGGAATCTGTAGGTTTCATGAGTGGATAGCACTCACACAGGAGAATGTTTGGTTTTAAATTCCTGTATGAATTTTTTGTTTATTATTTTTAATAACTTGCTATAAATTCAGTAAAGTCACAACACCATTATTTCTTTAATCTCTTTTTCTTATATTACCACACTGGCAGAAACTTGCTGTCTTTAATAGAAGCGGTATAGTGAACATCCTTGTCCTATTCTTGTTTTTAAAAGGTAGCTTCCAATGTTTCCCCATGAAGAAGAATATTTACTATAGATTTTTAGTAGCTACCTTTTATTAGGGCTGAAGAAGTTCTCTTATATTCTTAGTTGCTGGACATTTTAATTATGATTTGGGTTTTGAATTTTATCAAATGCGTCTTCTGCATCTGCTGAGATGATTTATTTTCTTTTTACCTATTAATGTGGTGAATGACTTTTAAAGACATCCTAATGATAACCACCCCCCTCCTGGCATTTTTCAGATAAACCCAGCTTAGTCATTGTGTATTATCTTTTGGTATGTACTGCTTGGTTCTATGTGCTATTATTTTAAGATTTTTGTGATTGCAATTAGGAGTGAGACTGGCCTGTAGTTAATTTTCCTTCCTGTGTTTCTCTGTCTGATGTTAGTTTCAAAGTTACATTGGCCTCATAAAATGACTTGGAGAACCTCTCTTCATGAGTTCTCTGAATATTGTATAATATTGGAATGATTTGTAGCCTGTAAGTTTAGTAGAACTTGCTTATAAAACTATCAGGGGCTGGTGTTTTGTGTTTGGTTTCTTTCAAGGAAGATTTTTTTTTTTTACCACTGTTTCAATTTCTTTAACATTCATAAGGCTATTCAGCCTTTCTATATCTTGAGTGAGTTCCGGTAAATTACATTTTTCTGAAAAAATCTTAAGTTTTTAAAATTATTCTAGTAAGCTTCTTCTTAGTGTCCACTTACCTTTTTATTTTCTGCTGTCTCTGTAATTATGTACCCTTTATTCCTAATATGTATTTGTGCCTTGTCTTTTTTCTCTTGATCAACTTACCAGAGGTTTGTTCAAAAACCCACTTTGGGTTCTGTTAATTCTCTCCATTGTATATTTATTATCTATTTTATTGTTTTATGACCTAATTTTTATTTCCTCCTTCCTTCTACTTTCTATCGGTTTTATCTAACTTTTAAAATTCAACACTTAGTTCATTTATTCCAGTCTTTCTTCATCTCTAATATATGCATTTAAGGTTAAACTCTACCCCTCTAAGTACTGTTTTATCAGTATCCCACCGGTTATGATATGAAGCATTTTTATTGTGATTCAATTCTAAGTATTTTTGAATTTCTAGTGTTATATTTTTCATTGACCCACAAGTTATTTAGAAATGTTTTTATGTACCACATTTAAGAGGATTTCCTGTATATCTTTTTATGTTTTACTTCTAACTTAATTGCATTGGGGTCAGAGAATGTGGTCTGTATGATACCATTTCTTTGAGGTTTGTTGAGACTTGCTTTATGGCATAGCACTTTAATCATTTTTGTAAATGGTCCATGTGTACGTAAGAAGACTGTTAATTCTTTAATTGTTGCATGCAGAGTTCTCTATATGATTGCTTGAGGTTAATTTTTTTGTTCAAATATTCGATATATTGACTAATTTCTTGTCTGTTTGACCTATCAATAATTGTTGAAATATTCCAATTATCATGGTAGAGTTTTTCTATTTCTACTTATAGATCTCTCACTTTTGGTTTTATATATTCAAAACTGTTTTATTAGGAGCATAGAAGTGCCAGGGAACCATGTCTATCCTTAATATACTTTCTACTTTAAACCTATTTTACATTAATATAGTTATTCCAACTTAATTTTAGTATTTCCTAGCATGTCTTCTTCCCTCATTTCTAACCATTCTGTGCCTGTATGCTGTAGAGTGTGTCTTACAAACATTTCCAAATTTGGGTTTTTCATTTTGTAATGCACGCTGATGACTGCTATCTTTTAATGGGCAAGGTTAGTCCATTAATATTTATTTTGATGATTTCTATCATCTTGCTTTTTTTAAATATTTATTCCATATTTTAATCGATATTTTTCCTTCATTTTTGTTCCATCCCCCTACCCCCAGGTAAATTAGAATTTCAGCACTCTATTTCTAATTTTTAGGTGGTTACCTTGAAATTTTGTCATGCATATTTAACTTGACATATACTGAAGTGAAACAGTATGTTATTCCCACTCCCAAAGGATACAAAGACATTGGAATATCAAGTTAGATCCCAGTCTTGACTTGCATATTATTCTTGCCCAGCACTTTCGTTCTGTCCTGTTTTAAATCCACAAATTTGAAATTACTCTTAAAATACATGACCATTTTTGTTTGGATTTACATAAATGTTTACAATTTTATTTGCTCATCATTCCATTTTGCATTGCAGACCATCCTTTGGGGAGCATTTTTCTTTCTTCCTAAACTACATCCTTTAAAGTTCCTTTAGTGATAGTCTCTTGTTGATAAACTCCCTCAGGTGGTGTTTGTAAATATTTCATTTCAGCCTCAATCGTTTTGTTTTTTTTTTTTTTTGAACATCTTTCTAGGAGTATAATTGCTTTACAGTGTTGTGTTTGTGCTGTATAACAAAGTGAATCAGCTATATGTATACATATATCCCAATAGCCCCTCCCTCTTGCATCTCCCTTCCACGTTCCCTATCCCACCCCTCTAGGTGGTCACAAAGCAACAAGCTGATCTCCCCGTGCAGTGCGATGCAGCTGCTTCCCACTAGCTATCTATTTTTCATTTGGTACTGTATATTTGTCAATGCTACTCTCTCACTTCGTCCCAGCTTACCCTTCCTCCTCCCTGTGTCCTCAAGTCCATTCTCTACGTCTGCGTCTTTATTTGTGTCCTGCCCCTAGGTTCTTCAGAACCTTTCTTTATTTTTTTTAGATTCCATATATATGTGTTAGCCTACGGTATTCGTTTTTCTCTTTCTGACTTACTTCACTCGGTATGACACACTCTTATGTCCACCTACTTCATTACAAATAACTCAATTTTGTTTCTTTTTATGGCTGAGTAATATCCCATTGTATATATGTGTCACACCTTCTATATCCATTCATCCGTCAGTGGACACTTATGTTGCTTCCATGTCCTGGCTATTGAAAATACAGCTGCAATGAGCATTGTGGTACATGACTCTTTGAATTATGGTTTTCTCGGGGTGTATGCTCAGTAGTGAGATTGCTGGGTCATATGGCAGTTCTATTTTTAGTTTTCTAAGGAACCTCCATGCTGTTCTCCATATGCTGTTCTCCATAGTGGCTGTATCAATTTTTATATTCCCACCAACAGTGCAACAGGGTTCCCTTTTCACCACACCCTCTCCAGCATTTATTGTTTGTAGATATTTTGATGATGGCCATTCTGACTGGTGTGAGATGATATCTCATTGTAGTTTTGATTTGCATTTCTCTCATGATTAGTGATGTTGAGCAACCTTTCATGTGTTTGTTGGCAATCTGTATATCTTCTTTGGAGAAATGTCTGTTTAGGTCTTCTGCCCATTTGAGGATTGGGTTGTTTGTTTTTTTTGTTATTGAGCTGCATGTGCTGCCTGTAAATTTTGGAGATTAATCCTTTGTCAGTTGCTTCATTTGCAAATAGTTTCTCCCATTTTGAGGGTTGTCTTTTGGTCTTGTTTATGGTTTCCTTTGCTGTGCAAAAGCTTTGAAGTTTCATTAGGTCCCATTTGTTTATTTTTGTTTTTATTTCCATGTCTCTAGGAGGTGGGTCAAAAAGGATACTGCTGTGATTTATGTCAAACAGTGTTCTTCCTATGTTTTCCTCTAAGAATTTTATAGTTTCTGGCCTTACATTTAGGTCTTTAATCCATTTTGAGTTTATTTTTGTGTATGGTGTTAGGAAGTGTTCTCATGTAGCTGTCCAGTTTTCCCAGCATCACTTATTGAAGAGGCTGTCTTTTCTCCACTGTATATTCTTGCCTCCTTTATCAGAGATAAGGTGGCCATATATGTGTGGGTTTATCTCTGGGCTTTCTATCCTGTTCCATTGATCTGTATTTCTGTTTTAATGCCAGTACTATACTGTCTTGATTACTGTAGCTTTGTAGTATAGTCTGAAGTCAGGGAGACTGATTCCTCCAGCTCCATTTTTCTTTATCAAGATTGCTTTGGCTGTTTGGGGTCTTATGTGTTTCCATACAAATTGTGAAATTTTTTGTTCTAGTTCTGTGAAAAATGCTATTGGTAGTTTGATAGGGATGCATTGAATCTGTAGATTGTTTTGGGTAGTATAGTCATCTTCACAATGTTGATTCTTCCAGTCCAGGGACATGGTATATCTCTCCATCTGTTTGTATCATCTTTAATTTCTTTCATCAGTGTATTATAGTTTTCTGCATACAGGTCTTTTGTCTCCTTAGGTAGGTTTATTCCTAGGTATATTTTATTCTTTTTGTTGCTGTGGTTAATGGGAGTGTTTCCTTAATTTCTCTTTCAGATTTTTCATCATTAGTGTATAGGAATGCAAGAGATTTCTGTGCATTCATTTTGTATCCTGCAACTTTACCAAATTCATTGATTAGCTCTAGTAGTTTTCTGGTAGCATCTTTAGGATTCTCTATGTATAGTATCACATTATATGCAAACAGTGACAGCTTTACTTCTTTTCCTATTTGGATTCCTTTTATTTCTTTTTCTTCTCTGATTGCTGTGGCTAAAACTTCCGAAACTATGTTGAATAATAGTGGAGAGAGTGGGCATCCTTATCTTGTTCCTGGTCTTAGTGGAAATGCTTTCAGTTTTTCACCATTGAGAATGATGTTGACTGTGGGTTTGTCATATATGACCTTTATTACATTGAGGTAAGTTCCCTATGCCTACTTTCTGGAGAGTTTTTATCATAAATGGGTGTTGAATTTTGTTAAAAGCTTTTTCTGAATCTGTTGAGCTTATCATATGGTTTTTCTCCTTCAGTTTGTTAATATGGTGTATCACATTGATTGATTTGCATATATTGAAGAATCCCTGCATTCCTGGGATAAACCCCACTTGATCATGGTGTATGATCCTTTTAATGTGTTGTTGGATTCTGTTTGCTAGTATTTTGTTGAGGATTTCTGCATCTATGTTCAACAGTGATATTGGTCTGTTGTTTTCTTTTTTTGTGACATCTTTGTCTGGTTTTGGTATCAGGGTGATGGTGGCCTCGTAGATTGAGTTTGGGAGTGTTCCTCCCTCTGCTATGTTTTGGAAGAGTTTGAGAAGAATAGGTGTTAGCTCTTCTCCAAATGTTTGATAGAATTCACCCGTGAAGCCCTCTGGTCCTGGGCTTTTGTTTGTTGGAAGATTTTTAATCACAGTCTCAATTTCACTGCTTGTGATTGGTCTGTTTATATTTCTTCCTGGTTCAGTCTTAGAAGGTTGTGCTTTTCTAAGAATTTGTCCATTTCTTCCAGGTTGTCCGTTTTATTGGCATATAGTTCCTTGTAGTAATCCCTCATGATTCTTTGTATTTCTGCAGTGTCAGTTGTTACTTCTCCTTTTTTAATTTCTAATACTGTTGATTTGAGTCTTCTCCCTTTTTTTTCTTGATGAGTCTGTCTAGTGGTTTATCAATCTTGTTTATCTTCTCAAAGAACCAGCTTTTAGTTTTATTGATCTTTGCTATTGTTTCCTTCATTTCTTTTTCGTTTGTTTCTGATCTGATCTTTATGATTTCTTTCCTTCTTCTAACTTTGGGGTTTTTTTGGTTCTTCTTTTTCTAATTGCTTTAGGTGTAAAGTTAGGTTGTTTATTTGAGATGTTTCTTGTTTCTTGAGGTAGGATTGTATTGCTATAACTTCCCTCTTAGAACTGCTTTTGCTGCATCCCGTAGGTTTTGGGTCGTCATATTTTCATTGTCATTTGTTTCTAGGTATTTTTTGATTTCCTCTTTGATTTCTTCCGTGATCTCTTGGTTATTTAGTAGCGTATTGTTTAGCCTCCATGTGTTTGTATTTTTTACTGTTTTTTTCCTGTAATTGATATCTAGTCTCATAGTGCTGTGGTCGGAAAAGGTACTTGATACCATTTCAGTTTTCTTAAATTTACCAAGGCTTGATTTGTGACCCAAGGTATGATCTATCCTGGAGAATGTTCCATGAGCACTTGAGAAGAAAGTGTATTCTGTTGTTTTTGGATGGAATGTCCTATAAATATCAGTTAAGCCCATCTTGTTTAATGGTTCATTTAAAGCTTGTGTTTCCTTATTTATTTTCATTTTGGATGATCTGTCCATTGGTGAAAGTGGGGTGTTAAAGTCCCCTACCATTATTGTGTTACTGTCAATTTCCCCTTTTATGTCAGCTTCAATCTTGATTACTTTTGCTGAGAGCACAGTTTTAAATTAATGGTTACCATTCTGTTTTCTTTTGGCATCTGTTGTTTGATATTGAGAAGTCTGGTGTCACTATAATCGTCCTTGCTTTGTAGGTGATCTCTGCTTTCTCCCTGGACTTTTTAAGGTCTTTGTCTTTGATGTTCTGTAGTTTTACTACCTCCCAGCATGGATTTCTTTTTATTTATCCTACTTGGGATACATTATTCTTTCTGGAGCTGTGTAATCATGTTTTCATCAGTTCAAGGAAATTTGCAGCCATGTTTCTTCAAATATTGCCTCTTCTCCATTCTCTCTATTCTCTCCTTCTGACCTCTAGGTAGATGTATGTTAGACATTCCCTCCATATCTAATATCTTTTTCATATTTTCTTTATTTCTTGTTTCCTATTTTCCTTATCTCCTTCTCTGAACTGCATTCTAGACAATTTATCTGATTATGTCTTCCAGTTCACTGAAACTCTCTTCAGCCATTTCTGAACTCCTGTTCAGCTCATCTGTTCATTGGTTTATGCTACCAATTATATTTTTCCTTTCTAGAGGTACTAGTCACTTGTTCTTCTTTTTATTTTCAGATCTGTCTGTTCACACCTGATAATCTCTTGTTGCATGTTCATCCTTGTAAATAGGTCCCTTTCTTTCCCCTAATATTTAACATATAGCTATTTTACACAGGCATACCTTGGAGATATTACAGGTTTGGTTTCAGACCACCACAATAAAGTGAGTCACATGAATTTTTTTGTTTCCCAGTGCATATAAAAGTTATGTTTGCACTATGCTTTCATCTATTAAGCGTGCAATAGCATTATGTCTAAAAAATATACATACTTTAATTAAAATTACTTTATTGCTAAAAAATGCTAACCATCATCTAAGCCTTCAGCAAATCGTAATCTTTGCTCCTGGTGGAGGGTACTGTCTAGATGTTGATGGCTGCTGACCGATCAGGGTGGTGGTTGCTGAAGCTTGAGGTGGCTCTGGCAATTTCTTAAAAGAAGACAACAATGAAGTTTGCCTCATTGATGGACTCTTCCTTTCACAAATGATTTCTCTGTAGCATGCAGTGCTGTTTGATAGCATTTTACCCATGGTAGAACTTGTTTCAAAATTGTAGTCAGTCCTCTCAAACCCTGCCGCTGCTTTATCAACTAAGTTTATGTAATATTCTAAACCCTTTGTTGTCATTTCAACAATCAGGTAAGTTTGCCATCTTATATGAGCACAGTTCATGACACCCCCAAAACAATTACAATAGTAACAGCAAAGATCACTCATCACAGATCACCATAACAAATATAATAATGATGAAAAAGTTTGAAGTATTGCGAGAATTACCAGAACATGATGCAGAGACATGAAGTGAGCAAACGCTGTTGGAAAAACGGCGCAGATAGACTTGCTCAACACAGGGTTGCCACGAGCCTTCAATTTATAAAAAATGCAGTATCTTTGAGGCACAGTAAAGCAAGGCACAAGAAAACAAGGTATTCTTGTATTCTATATCTGACCATTCCAATATCTATCCTCCTCGAGGATCTAAATCTGTTTTTTCTCTTTCTGATGACTCGCATAGTAGTTTGCCTTATTGTATGTATGTTTGGTGATCTTTGATTGTAAGCCTATTGCTTGTTCAAATCAATGGAAGTCTTGGGGGCCTAAACTGCAAACACTTTCCTCCAGAAAGGGTTTGTTCCTTGTTCTACCAGCTGCCATGGAGTACCACTGATCTGGGTCTTGGCTCCCTGCAGAATCCTAGGCTCAGCTTCTCTAACTTGCCATTGGCCCAAGGCTCAGAATCCAGCCGTCAGGCATTGCAGCAATGGCATTTACCCCTCCCACTATTTCATTCCGTCCTTACTTTGCCACCACTCTGGATGCAGCTCACAGAGTTCTTTTGTGTGGAGGGGAGAGTGGGGATGGAAGTGGGAAGTGTTCTTGGGAATTTGCATTCCTTTTGTGAGACCAGTAACACTTCAAGAGGTGTGCCCTAGACGGGATATGTAGTTGTAAGAAAGTCTATGAGTGCCTAATCAACCATATTTGAAACAAAAGTCCCCAAATTTTTATGTTTTATTATGTTAACTTTCAGACATGAGTAGAGAAAACAGTGCAGTCAGTTGAGGTAGAGAAAAGTGGAAAGAATAGTGATCACCCACATACCCATAAGCCAGGTAGAATTATTGTTAATTCATGGCCACACTGGTTTCATCTGTATTTGCCCTACTGCCCACCCCCCTGGATTACTTTGAAGCAAATACCAGGCGCCTTATTTTCTTTATATGCATTTTAGTGCGTACCTCTTAAAGATACAATGAGCTTTTCATGATGAAGTCAGGTCAATAAGTAAACGTGCACAATTCATAAATAAGAAAGCAAAATTTTACATAACACTATTTAAGCATTGGTTCTCGGTCACTTTTTCTAGTTGAAGTATTACAGGACCCTGAAATGCCTACCAAGTTATTATTAAAAGGTTGCAGTATGCCTAATATAAACTTGTTGTTACACAGATATTATTATCACAGTTCTTTGAAAATCAACAGCCTTTGTATCATATTTGGTAGATAATAATGATAATAACAGCAAATACTTAAATGGTACTGACTGTGTGCCAAGAACAGTTCTAAGCCCTCTACATGTATTAAACTCATTTAATCCTCATAACAATTCCATGAGATAGATACTGTTTTCATCTCCATCTTACAAATGTGAAAACCAAGACATGGAAAGTTTCAGTAAGTTACCCAAGATCTTAAAGCTAGTATAAGTGATGAAGCAGAGGTATGAACCCAGACAGGCTGCATCTAGAAGTTGTAGTTTTAAACCACTATATACACACTGCCTCTCTCAGAAAAATAAGCAGATTTCTACAGCCATCTTTCACAACTGTGTCTTCCATAAGTTATGTGTATCTGTTTTGGTGAGTTTACCATGTGAGCCTAACTTGTACCTGGTTCTGAAATATTGGCCTTCAGTATTTAGCTTAATTTTTTTAAATTACTTACGTTGCTGCCTTTGGATTTTATTATTATAAAAGTATATATCATTTCATGTTTATAATTTTGTGTAATTTCTTAGGTACACTTCATGTCGGAGATGAAATTCGAGAAATCAATGGCATCAGTGTGGCTAACCAAACAGTGGAACAGCTGCAGAAAATGCTTGTGAGTAAATGAAAGTCTCTTTTTCTAAGATTGACTTTCAGTTCATTAACTTATTTATTAATGCACAAATAAAGGACATTCTTTTATAATCAGAGTATCTCTGGTACCGTCATGTGTGTGGACTTGAACTTATACAACATTCATAAAAACTGAGAGCTAGGAAAATGTTCACATGCAGCAGAGCTTAGAAACATTTTGCCCATCTTTAGCAGTGTGGGCTTGAACATTCTTTCAATCCTTTGTCTCCTATTTCTTATTGAGCAGATGTTTAAAGAAAACCTTTGCAGTTGTGCATGCTTGTGAACTAGTTTCTCACTGACCTCAACTCTGCTGACATCAGCAGTGTCAGAAGCCTCTTTCCTGTGTAGCTGAGTCATAGCCAGCTGTATTGGATTTCTCTACAGCACAGGGGAAAGGAAAGTCATAGTAGACCAGGCCATTTTTTTACCATGTATATTCAAAATCTGTGTTCAAATTAGGCTTTGGATTGGGGTGGGGTAGGGAGTGCAGAGTGACAGGCCCTGGCGAGCAGAGGGAGATGTTTTGGATCTCTTGTCCTGGACCTTCTTCCCACCACAATGTCGCACTGCCATGTTACTTATATCTATTAAAGGTGAAATAAGCACCACAGACTCACTACAGTCAAAACTAATGCCAAAATTATGAAATAAAGAGCAGATTTTTTTTTTTTTTTTTTTGCTGTACGTGGGCCTCTCACTGTTGTGGCCTCTCCCGCTGCAGAGCACAGGCTCTGGACACGCAGGCCCAGCTGCCATGGCTCACGGGCCCAGCCGCTCCGCAGGATGTGGGATCCCCCCGGACCGGGGCACGAACCCATGTCCCCTGCATCAGCAGGCAGACACTCAACCACTGCGCCACCAGGAAAGCCCTAAAGAGCAGATTTTTATGGAGTACACCATCATAATGTAGCCTACCAAATATAATTCTTATGTAATTACTTGTTCTATTGTACAGTTCAACTTACATTCACTCTTGAAAGGCATGTCACTTAGAGTTGTATTCGTGTCTATGAAAAGGTAACCATCAGAGGTTTGTTATATCTTTGCTGTATGACCAGGACAGTCAGCCTTGACTTTGCAGGGCTTTTCCCAGGAATAACCTCCACTGTTAGTGTGAGCAGTTCCTGCTTTTATAACTCGGTTTCATTGTAGGCCCATGCACTCTCAGCTGACTTGCATTAAATACGCCCCCACATTTTCAGTGGTTTCTTGCGCGTTTTTTGTGTGCAACATTTGTTAAAAGAGCTCTCCTTTTTTTTTCCTCCAGCGGGAAATGCGGGGGAGTATCACCTTCAAGATCGTGCCAAGTTACCGCACTCAGTCGTCGTCCTGTGAGGTAATAGCTCTAACGAAACACCCCGTCTCCTCTGGGTTCTTAACTAACTGTCTGCTGATGGCTGAATGTTTTGGCTTTCTGGGAAATTGTTTCTGCCTGTGCTGTTGATCACTGCACACCAATTTTACAACAAAGATAACGGAACAGAGTAGGTCCCATCCACCTACTCAGCCCTGCTTCCATGGAGATGTCCTCAGCACTTTAACTTACTGCAGGCTGGAATCAAAACAAAATACATACAGAGACGCTCCAAATAATGACAAAGGCTTAATAAAGAACAAATAGAGTCTCTGGGGGAAAAAAAGATCATAATTGCAATAATATTTCCAGGAAGTACATTCACTTCCCTTGTTAAGAAATCACATAGATAGTTCTTCTTTCCAAGGATCTGAGAAGTGGTCTATTTCTGTTAAGATAGAGTAGTTCAGATAATTTTGACAGGTCTCTAGATGGATGTTAAGTCTATGAGAAATTGATAACTGATGTTATTAGAGGAATATAGGCTTTTGCAACCTTCTGTGAAATTGTTTAAATTGGAATGTTATCTGATTCGTAAACAAGTTTTCTAGAGTAATACAAACCCAAAGTTCCTTTCTTACAATAGGCTTATCCTTTAGAAATTGTAGCTTTCCCAACCTATATTATTCAGTTTGCTATTGGTTAGTAAGTGAGATTCAAAAATCTGTTCTTTTTATATTTGGAAATATGAGCCGGCCTAAATGGTGTCATCCTTTGGTCATTGCACATTCAGTTTGAATATTTTTTTCTGAAGCTTGTTCTTTCTTGTGCATCTTCCAAGTATGTGTACGTCAATATGAAGTACACATTTCCTCCAGTTAATATTTAAGACTGGCAGACAACTTATTTCATCTAGAAGATTCAATTTGTACTTAGGAGAAATTGATGGAGAAATTATAATGTTTCTTCCAGTCTGTAGTAGTGATGTAAATTTCACAAGAAAAATCAGAGGCTTCATGTTTTTTTGTAAACCTACTGAAGATATGTTTAAGAATTTGTAGTTCTGGCAAGTATATTTTTAGTGAGCCGTGACAGTGGGGGTTTCTGTTATATCAGGTCTTGAGCTCCTCTCGGTGGCTTTTTCTGGAACTTCAATTAGTACTATATATACATTTCAAGACAAAATACAGAACTACTTCTGCTCCAGGATTTATAGTTTTGAAATTTGTTACCTAGTACACAAACCTTACTGGAAAAGAGAGACTGTCACATGCATTTTTATATAAAGCATTTTGATAGTCTAAAAATCACAGGGGGTCCTCATACCATTTCTCATTTTGGAAGAAATTTAGTAAATACGATTGATTTTTGTCTTTTGGGCTCACCAACCAGAAAATAGTGTTAGTTATTAAAATTTTTCTCTTGTGTTTTTGAGTGGTTGAACTAGTTTTGGGGTGGGACCAGAATTACACATACAAATGCTATGCTCTCGAGTAAGAAGAGCCCTCTCTTACCTTCTTTACCTCTGAAGAATAGGAAAAAATGTACTCCCCTCCTAGCTGTACCCCCAATCTGTCTGACTCTCCTGTGCTCTGGCAGAATTCAAGCCTGTGGTTGGACTCTTCCCAGTTACAGCAGTACTTCCCAAAGAAAAGCTCTCTGGCCACCTTCATCAGCATCCCCCTGGCCGTTGGTAAAAGAGGGGACCCCTGCCCCACTCCCTGGCCCTACTGACATGAGTCTCTGGGGGTGGCGCCTAGACATCATTCTGCTCACTAACATCTGATACTACTCATCTAAGGCTAACAGGTTCCGGAGGTTTTCTTTAAGCCTTCTAGAAAAAGCAAATGTCTTTTGAGCAGACATGCACATTTCAAAGGTTTCAAAGAACTCTACTAAACCAAAAATTTTTAAATACTTATTTTCATCCCCTCCTTTTTCTAACATTAAAGTTTATTTGGACAATAAGGGAGTGGAGCCTGGAAAGGATTTTGAGCATGTCACATAGTATAGTGGTTGTGGCTGCTGGGATCTTTGCCAGAATCTTTAGAGGCTCAAGATTATTGTTTTAATTAATCCGCTAAAATAATCTAAAAGAATAAAGGTTTCTTCTCTGGTGTATATCTATCTTTTACCCTTATTAGTAACATCTATCCTAGAAAGATTCTAAGGTGATTACAACATGAGAAGTCTTTTTTTGAGATTCACTTCACTTCAAATTGCATCGTTCAGTAATTTTTGATACCGAGGTACCTAAGGATTATTAAATACTTTTCAAACCTAATTTTCAATAAAAATTAGGCAGTTGGGATCTTCAGCACAATAATTTTATAGTAATATTTTACATTTTACAGTACTTGATAGGATTTTAATATCAAGTCACCCTTCGGGGTCTTATTTAAAGAAAGCAAAGGTTATAGAATGTTAGAGACAGGAAAGAAATGGTTAATGAATGACATGGTCATCACTTACAATATGTGAATCTTCAAACTGTAAAAATTTTTTTCATACTTCTGTGAAATCATGCAAGTAAGTCAGTATGGCACCTTTATAGCTAAAACCTCAAAGGAAATGGTTGTCAGACTGTGGTTGTAACTGTTGATGTGATATCTCTGTTTCTGTGCTGGTGTTCTGTGTTAATGAACCTTGTGTCTTATTTCAGAGAGATTCCCCCTCCACTTCCAGACAGTCCCCAGCTAATGGTCATAGCAGCACTAACAATTCTGTTTCGGTAAGAACTCTAGCTCCACACAGCAAAGTGTGACAATTTTGTTGGTGCCACCTGCCATGAGTGTTCTAGTTACATGTGTTCAGTGGAAATATTGTCTTCTGCCGATATACAAGGCTACTACAGCTACAATGCAGTTTACTCCTGAAAAATCTTTTTCAACATTTTCTTCTCATTAAAAATGCCTTTCATTAGTTAAATTTGAAGAAATGTAGTTCAAGACTGCTTTGGTCATTCTCAAAATATTTCTCTGTCACCCATCTACTATTTATGACTTTGCTCAAAGTTATGCAAAGGATGTAAATGGAAGTTTCTTGAAATTTCTCACCATTTTTTTTTAATTTGAGAAAGATAGAGAAATGTAAGGATTTTGCAGAGTAGGCATTTGGGTATTCTCGGGCTTTGTAGTTGTCTATTCTGAGTGATACCAGCAACATGTTTTAGTTTCCGCTATCTAAGTTTACGAATTGGTGTGCCCTCTGTTATTGTGGTACGTGCACATACTTTTGTGAACTATAAGCCTTGCCTGGATATAAACAGCAAAAGGAACTGGCTTCAAACTGCACTTAAGCCACGCTATTATCACATCTTTAACACAAAGTACTTTATATTTTGACTTGAACTTGGAATTTTACTTTTTTTTTCAGAACTATCCATTTTGGAAAGTAAAAAGAATTGCTTTTAATTTAAACAAATGGGAGCACTTAATACGTGCTGCAGGTGTGCAATATTTGGGGTAACAAAATCTCTAAGTTGCTGATATTGCTGTTAAAAATACTGAGAGTTCTAATAATACAGCAGTATCACTTTTTTCCTATTAACTTGCCCTTTAAAAATATATCAACATTTTTATCAGATAAATTTTTAAATAATTTAGAGATCACCTCAAATGGAATGATATAAGAGAAATTATGGAAGAAAATTTCCTAAGACTTTTATTTGCAGCTTCAAAACAGGCTACCAAAGGAATTCATTTGTAACATTTAATAACTTTAAGATGGTGAAAATCCGTACAACCATTGAATGTCTCGAAATCTAAATGGTTGCAGTGACTAAGTTGAAAAGGGCAACAGCTCTTTTGAGTTTTGGGGGGTTTTTTTAATAGGCTATTTCACTTGCAGTGGCTTTTGTGTTGAAGATGCTGAGTTGTTTCTTAAGAACACATTTTCTCTCTGCTTAAACTTACCTGCTTTCTTCAGCTTGCTGCTAAATGGCCTGGGTTTGATTTTTTTTTTTTTTTTTGATAACTCAACATTTCTGAGAAATGGAATAATGTATATTATCTCTTTACAACTTAAATCTAGCTCATTTTTTAACCATATTGTAACAGAACACACAAATTACCTTGTACTCTTTGAAAAGTAAATGAAAATTTTTCTCCTGGGTTGGCTTTATTCTACAGGACTTGCCATCAACTACCCAACCAAAAGGACGACAGGTGAATAGATACCCTCTATAGAAACTTCTCTAAACTGAGCTGCTAATAGCCAATCCTTTATTAACCCCTTTCATCCCATAATGTCTGCATTTTGGACCATAACATTTGAGCATTGAGAGCTTGTACCATTTCATTTTAACACATTACACATGACTAATTCTCTATAAAGATTTTTTTCCTAACATCTTTGTAGCTGTGATGGTTATTGTAATTTCAACCTGATCATTTTGTGTTGATGGTTGAGAATTCAGCCTTTGGGGATCTTATGGGCCTGCCTCTGGGGTGGAAAAAAATTTTTAAAGGTTACAGAATTCTTAGGATTCTAAGAATAACTACAACGTACATGCCAGTGAACATTTTTAAGCAATAATTATCTGAAGTTTGAAGGCTTTTTCATAATTTGTATCTGCATGTGTATTTCTAAAAGCCATATACAATGAAAAAAAAAGAACAGAAAATTCCTGGCTTTACAGCCTAATCAAACATGAAAAGTTAAGTGCTGCCTAACACAAGCAAGTAACTTTCAATTTGCTGGCACTTTGAGTATGAATTTTAGGTGCAAATGCAGAGACTTGTTAATTTTATAGGCTGGATTTCTGAAAAGAAACTTAAACAGAATAATCACACAGTAGTTCCAAAGCCTTCAGGTTGGTTTTACAGTGACTTAAACATTAATATTCAAATTTAATTTCAAGAGATAGAATTTTTATGGTACTTTTTGTGAAATGTGCTATTAAAAAATATCAAATTGTGAGTTAAGATTTGCATAAACTAGCACCTAATAGAACTCACCCATAAGTGATGCAACATTCAATATCTAGCACCTTATTTTAAATCATTTAGAAATCCAGTGATTCATAAAATGGTGCCATATAACCCCTTGTATGCTAATCTGTTTCCTTTTATAATATTTACTAGTTATATTCACATATCATAAAACTCAGAGCCTTAAATCATGCATATCTTGAAGCTCTTTGCAGATTTCAAGTGTTACACTGGCAAAGCCAGGATTCAAACTCATTTTTCTTCTCTAAAAAGAGTAAAATACAAAGTCTAAATCCTGTTTAAAAAATAAAACTTTTTAAAAAACTGTTTGAATTACATTTAAGCTTATCAGCAGTGTGTAGACACACTGCCAGTTGTCATGTAAGCATTTTACAGCAAGATACCAACACGGAGTTCTTGCTAGTTTTGTATCATGTACTGCTTTAGGGTTAAAACCTGTCCTGATTGCTTGTGGTCATGGTTTAAAGGCTGCCATGTGATCATGACAACTTATGCATAATAGCAACTAAATATATTCAGATTTTAAAATGGTAAGCATACTTCTCTATAATTTTAAGCCTATCCTATTATAGTAAAAGCAGAAATTAAGTCTGTTTTTACTAAGGAAGCATCTTAAGTGTTCCCTCCAAATAAAAAGAGCAAAGACTTGAACCTGTACACACCAATAGTAGTACATTGTTTCTAGTGGTAGCTGTTTTTTGTGTTGTATTTCCATGCATCATATTTGCTTTCACCATCCAATGTCCTGTTTGTATTGTAGTAAGTGTTAGTGTGTGGTTATTAAGTTAGAGCTGACTGTTTTCTTTCACATCACCATGGCATTTTTTCTTACAAACTCCTGTTTTATAGATCTATGTAAGAGCACAATTTGAATATGATCCAGCCAAGGATGACCTCATCCCCTGCAAAGAAGCTGGCATTCGATTCAGAGTTGGTGACATTATCCAGATTATCAGTAAGGATGATCACAATTGGTGGCAGGGTAAACTGGAAAACTCCAAAAATGGAACTGCGGGTCTCATTCCTTCTCCAGAACTTCAGGAATGGTATGTTTTTGTTGTTTTCTTTTAGTTTCCAATAAAAATGAAGCCTGGCCATCCAGTTTTCAACTTTATATTTTATTCTTTTATAGGGTAAAACCTGTTGAATATATTCCTTGCTTTATTAGCCAAACACAGTTCAAATTAGTCATCCAAGAATTCTAAATTGTCAGCACCAAGTAAGCTCCTGCTTATAGAGTCAGGTCTTTGTTTCACACATGAGGAGAGGAAGGTCTGTAGAGAGGCTGAGCGACTAGCCTCAGGTCATGGTCACATCGTGGTCTCTTAGTAGAGCCCTCTATTCCTATATGCTGTTTCCATCCTTTTAGAACTGCATTTTTTTAAATGTACCCTCTCCTTGCCCCTCCACATGCTCTCACCACCCCCATTCCACTCCACCACCAGCAAAAAACTCAAATGCCAGGATTCACAGTCATTCCAGGTATTTAAAGAGAAAATGTTTCACTATTAGAAGGGTAAGACAGTCAGAAGCTTCGTTCTTTACCTTTCCAGGTCTTTTTTTTTAAATAAATTTATTCATTTATTTATTTTTGGCTGCGTTGGGTCTTCGTTGCTGCAAGCAGGCTTTCTCTAGTTGCAGCGAGCAGGGGCTGCTCTTCGTTGCAGTGTGCGGGCTACTCATTGCTGTGGCTTCTCTTGTTGCAGAGCACGGGCTCTAGGTGCGCAGGCTTCAGTAGTTGTGGCACGTGGGCTCAGTAGTTGTGGCTCGCGGGCTCTAGAGCACAGGCTCAGTAGTTGTGGCGCACAGGCCCAGTTGCTCCGAGACATGTGGGATCTTCCCGGACCAGGGTTTGAACCCGTGTCCCCTGCATTGGCAGGCGGATTCATAACCGCTGCACCACCAGGGAAGTCCCCCTTGCCAGGTCTTTAAAAATGTGTGTCTGTTAGACAGTTTAGGCTTTGAACGCAGGTTAAAGTCAAACAGTTTTTAGACATGTTTTTAACTGACAGGAGTCACGGATTACTGTGTATTTCAGTAAAATCTATTTCTGTTACTAATGTTACAATTTGCTAGTTTTTGAAAAATGTCAATAGTTTTACCTTTGTCAGTACTTTGGCAATATATATCAGAAACCTAGTGCAAAAAAGATAACTTCATGTCCGAAATACTTGAACCTAGCTGAAAGAGACCAAAGGCATAGAGTTCATAGACACGTACAACTTTTCATCCTTTTTTTTCACTAATTAAAGGGATTTCTCAGCTAATCTCTTTTGCTTGATCAGTTCTTTCAGCTATACTCTTAAATTTAGAATGTCAGAGCTGGTAAGAACTTCAGGTGCCATCATTTTACACGAGGAAACATAGGCCTAGTTAGAGGAAGTAGCAGCCTTCCATCTGATGCTATCTTTCAGTCTCATCTTCAGAAAACAGTTTAAGCATTAGTGAGAGGAAAGTGATTTCTAAGTCATTTTGACGGTGATGTTACTATGTTATCACTGATATTTATGTTTTACAAAATGTGTTCTTGAATGTTGCCATATATTAATGAGCATTTGTTGAAAATAATTATGTAGAATCTAGACCTCTTCTCCCTAGTCAGCTCATTTGTATAAATCATGTCTCACCAGTACCTAGAACTCTGAGTCCTCTGGAGGAAGCCTGAGAAATGGCAGGGGGAAGAGCAGATTTGCTTCCTGTTTCCTGTAATGGTAGACTAGGTTATCTGGATCAGTCCTCCCACTGGAAAAGAAAAGTGAAAAGTGCTACAGAAAATATGTTTTTGAAAATGACCTTAAAAGCACTGAGTAGCTGAAAAGGTATTGGGGAACTCAGTGACCAATTTTTATATGAAAGCCATTAATCAGAGCAGTAAAAATTAGAGTACCAAATTGGTCCATTTTGCCAGGAGGGCATTTCTATTACTAAAAACTTCTCTGCCAGAGGACCAAGGTTAAGACCTAATAAGGCCTGTACAAGTAGGAGAATCTTTTAGGAGACTCATCCCGCATTGTCAGGATCTGCAAAAGGCTGTACCCCCAGGTTAAGAGCAAACAGATAAGCATCCCCTCACTGCCCTTCCACACCAGGGGACTGTAGAGAAGGCTGCCTTGTCGGTGAGCAGAGCAAAAGGAAAGCAAAGTTTTCCTGAAAAAATTGTGGCCACTGGTCCACCTTGAATGGATTTGCACCCAGGTACACATAGCCTGGGACAGCCAGGGAAACTCCAGCTATGTGCTTGATGTGAGGTTTCCCCTTTACTAATAGTTCCAAATATCTGTTATAAACAAATGAAAGTCTCTGAAGGAGAACACTTTTATCCTAGGCCTCATCCCAGAGCTCCTCCTGACCCCCCACGTAAACTTTCTTGAGGGCAGTTACCAGCAAGTCAAAATAAGCAGGCGCACATGGAAACCAGTGAGACCTGACAGAAATGAAAGACGCCAGGAACAAACTCAAACCTACTTCATATATTGGAATTCGGAGACAAAGGTTTTTAAACAACTGTGCTTATTAGCAAGCTTTTAAAAATCAGTAAAAGCTTAAAAAATATCTTCAGAGAAGAGGGGAAAAAAATTTAATGGCATAGCAGATTTGAAAAAGAACCAAAATGAATTTCCAAGGACAAAAAATGCACTAACAAAAACTCAGTGGCCACACGCCTATTAGAATGGCTAAAATTTTTAAAAGTTTTCATCAGCAGGTAAATGGATAAACAAATGATGGCATATGCATACAATAGGATGCTCTTAAGCAATAAAAAGAAATGAACTATTGATAACACGCAACAGTATGGGTGAAACTCAGAATCATTAGGCTGGGTTTCCAGGCAAAAAAGAGAACATACTGTATAATTCCATTATATAAAATTCCAGAAAATGCAAAACTAATCTACAGTGACAGTGGTTTCCTGGGGATCTGGAGGAGGGAGGGAGGGATTACAGAGGGGCATAAGAAAATTCCTGGGGTGATGAAAATGTTTGTTATCTTGATTGTAGTGATGGTTTCATGGGATGTACGTTTCAAAACTGATGAAATGTTACACTTTATATGTTGTGTTCAGTTTATTGCAGAAAAACTGAACTCAGTAAAGTTGCAGTGACCGTAGAGGGAGACAGGGATTCTAACTAGGATGAAGAGGAAGAGGCCCACTGGGCAGTATGTTCCTTGAGACCACAGTAGGACTCTGGAGGTATAGGAAGGCATTCCCAACTGAGGGGGAAAAGCAGAGTCCCTTGTTGGAAAAGTGAATTGGTCTCTAGAATGTCGATGGACATGTAACACTAATGAGAAAGATTTGAAACAATACTGTCAGCCAGACCCAGAAGCTTTGTTCAGATGTGTTGCTACCAAGTCATATTTTTCACATCCCCTAGATGAGAAATCAATTTTTTTGGACCCAAATACCTTACCTTACTTATCCTTGCTAAATCTCATCTTGCTTGACAAGGCCCATCAGTCTAATCCTCTGATACGATTTGAGTCCCTGAAATCTGTCATCCCTTCCCTTGCCTACTAGATCCTCATCCAAGTCAGCAATACAATGTTAAACATGTGTTTGAAATTTCCTTCCAGGTTGACCTAAATTCTAACACAGTTTCCTTGCACATACTGAGCTAAAAGAAATAACATTCATTTCCTGAGTGCCTAGTAAAAATCAGTATCATTCCTCTGTCATTACACCACATATGGCCACACGACAAATTTTTACTGGGAACTTCTTTTTCTTAAAGTTTTTAAGCTGAAAAACATTTATTATAAGATACTCTGTACACTATAACGTAAGCTTCACGAGGTCAGGATTTCATCTCTTTTAACCTGTCAAAAATTCCTCAGTTTTGTTTATGTTTCCAAAGATCCTGTGCCTCACAGAAGCTGTAGTTATGACTGACAGCACATATTGGCTTGAACTGGAAGAATTCCCAAAGCAAAGGTTTCATCAGCCTCCTCTCTATGCCACTTAGGTAATATATGGAGATTGACTTTGTTGCTGTTGCTGAGAGTTCACAGTATTTCCCAATAAATGTCTTTCTCCTAACCAAAAATAAAGAAATAAATATAAATAAAGCCCTCAAAGAGCAAGAGAGAGAAAGAGACATGGAGGAAAGACTCTTAAAGTAGAAGAGAACACTTCCCAACTCATTTCATGATGCCAGCATTACCCTAATACCAAAGTTCAATAAAGGCAAAAGAAAACTACAGACCCATATCCCTCATGAGCACAGGTGTAAAGATCCTCAGCAAAATATTAGCAAATTGAATCTAACAATATATAAAAAGGATATACATCTTGAGTTTGTACTGGGAATGCACAGCTGGTTCAACATTGGAAAACCAGTCAACCTGATTCACCATATTAACAGACTAAAGAAGAAAAATCCACATGGTCATAGCAATAGGTGTGGATTTTAAAATTCAACATCCATTCATGATTAAAACTCTCACAAACTGTGAATTGAAGGGAACTTCCTTAAACCTGATTGAGAGTATCTACAATAAACCTACAGCAAACATTATTGGAAGGGAAAAAAAATATAACAGGTGATATGATTCTGTGTAGAAATTCAAAGGAATCTATAGATAAACAATTAGAATTAATGAGAGTTTAGCAAGATGGCTGATGTAAAATCAGTGTACAAAAATCAATTATATTTCTATTTACAGTAAAGAATGGAAAATAATTTTTTATTTTTTTATTTTTTTAATTTTTTTTGGCGGTACGCGGGCCTCTCACTGTTGTGGCCTCTCCCGTTGCGGAGCACAGGCTCCGGATGCGCAGGCCCAGCGGCCATGGCTCACGGGCCCAGCCGCTCCACAGCATGTGGGATCTTCCCGGACCGGGGCACGAACCCGTGTCCCCTGCATCGGCAGGCGGACTCTCAACCACTGCGCCACCAGGGAAGCCCGAAAATAATTTTTAAATACCCTACATAACGCCACCTGCAACACCATAATACTATAAAGTACTCTTGCAAAAAAAATAGAACTTAAGTTTGATTAGGCCTCTAGATCTAATTAGCTATTTGCAGGAAATGCAAAAGACAAAGAGTCTTACTGAAGACACCACAGGGGTGAGATCAGAAACTATAGGACAAACAACCAGTTTCTGCAACAAATAAGTTGCAAGAAGAAAAGGGAGAGAGGGAAGGAGGGGGAACCTATAGGTTTAAGGGGAATTTAAGAATATTTAAGGGAGAAATGATACAAACTTGGATTTTTTTCAAAGTAATCTTAGGGTGGGTAGGTTGTAAATAAAACAAAATAAGCCATGAGTTAATAAATGTTGAAGCTGGGTTGTAGATATTTGGGGTTCATTACACTATTCTCTACTCTTGTATATGTTTGAATTTTTCAATATTACAAATTTTTAAAATACCATTTATAAGTTTTTTAATCAACAACCTAGGAACAAACCTAATAAAGTTGTTCAAGACATTTAGAGGATAAACTATAAAACTTATTGAGACATTAAAGAAGACCTAAATAAATGGAAAGACATACTGTATTCAGGGACTGGAAGACTCAATATTGTAAATATTGTAAAGATGTCTATTCCTCCCAGATTGATTTGTAGATTCAATTCAATCCCAACCGTTTTGAAATTGACAAGCTAATTTTAAAGTTTTCAAGGAAATGCACAGAATCAGGAATAGTCAAGATGCTCTTCTAGAAGCATAAGGAGGGAGGCCTTGCCCCACTGATGCCAAGGTTTATTATAAAGCTGTAGTAATTACGACAATAAGGTATGGGCTTAGAGATGCTCAAATAGACCAATTGAAGAGAACCCCTGAACACTCTCATACATAAATAGTCACTAGTGAGGAATGAATAGACTTTTCCATAAGTTGTGCTGGGGCAATTGGTTATCCATCAGGGAAAAAATGAGAGAAATTGGACCCCTAACTTCACACCACATACAAAAATCAGTTCCGGTGTATTAAAAACCAAAACATGAAAGACAAAGCTATAAACCCTTGAGAAGATAATATTGGAGAATATCTTTAGGGACAAGGAAGAATTTCCTAAAAAAAGATATCAAAAATATTTCCCATAAAAGAAAACATTGCTAGATTTGACTAAATTAAAACTAATAAGTTACAAATACCATGAAAAGATTAGAAAGGCAAGCCACAGAGTGGAAGAAGATACCTCCAACACATATAACTAACTAAAGTGTAATATTCGGACCATATAAAGAATTCCTACAAATCAATGAGAAAAAGACAACTGCATAGGAAAGTGGTCAAAAGATTTGAACAGGCACTTTACAAAAGAGGAAATCCAATAGCCAATAAGCATATGAAAAGGTGCTCAATCTCATTAATAATCAGTGAAATGCAAACTCAAAACACAGTGTTATTTCATTACTCGTCCACCATGATGGCTAAAATTATAGACTGATAATAACAAGTGTTGACATGGAAGTGGAACAACAGGAACTCTGTACTGCTGGTGGGAATGCAAATCAGTACAATCTCATTGGAAAACAACTCGTCATTTTCAATAGCATTGTACGGCATTCTGATAGTGATTTTGGATTCTCCTTATATGTGGCTCACTCGGGCACCCCACATTGGCCCACAAGCAAAGTCATTAAGTAAGCAAAACCTTCTGTGGTAATATCTTGAAAGGCAAGTACTTGCTTAGCCTAAACCTAAGAGAGCAACTTTTTTTTATTATTATTATTTTAAATTTTTGGCTGCGTTGGGTCTTCATTGCTGCACACGGGCTTTCTCTAGTTGCGGCAAGTGGGGGCTACCCTTCGTTATGGTGCGCAGGCTTCTCATTGCGGTGGCTTCTCTTGTTGCAGAGCGTGGGTTCTAGGCGTGTGGGCTTCAGTAGTTGTGGCACATGGGCTCAGTAGTTGTGGCACACGGGCTTAGTTGCTCCGCAGCATGTGGGATCTTCCTGGACCAGGGCTTGAACCTGTGTCCCCTGCATTGGCAGGCAGATTCTTAACCACTGTGCCACCAGGGAAGTCCTAAGAGAGCAACTTTTTAACAACATTTATGTATATGTTACTAATGCTGAATACTATAATTATGTAGAAAATTATGATTTTTCTGAATGTAATTCTAACTTTGGATTTAATCATAGTTTTCTTTTTCCTACCTAGAATCTTCAAGTAGTAGTAGTACCATTTATTAGGCATCTACTGTGCCTGCCACTGTGCTAGGGATATTATTTACATTTTTTGTTATAATTCTTTACAACAGCCATCCAAGAGGCTCCAAGAGATTAAGGAACTTGCCAATAGAATGTACCGCCTAAGAGCATGGGCTCTGGTGCCAGACTGTCCTCACTCTCCCACTTTATTAGCTGTGTGATGGGGACAAATTAATTAACCTCTCAGTCCTTTGATCCCCTCATCTGTAAAACAGTGACATGATTTCACATGTTGTTAGAAAGATTAAATGAGTTAATATATGTAAATTTCCTAGAAAAGCACCTAACACTAAATTGATAAAAGCTAATAAGTGATAGAGCCAGGATTCAAATCAGACCTGTCTCAACTCAAAATCCCACACTCATTCCACTGTATTTCATGACTGTATGTTTAGACGTTTCATCTGTGTTATCAGTTAGTATATGTTCAAGTGATACAATGTTATTTTCGTATAAGCCTGCATTTTTAAAACCTTTCTAGGAAATTGTCAAGGAGCAGCCTTTATCTGAATGATTTGAAAAGTTTGTGAGGAGTTTGTTCACGCAGGTTCATGTAAACTCTTCAAATGACTGGTTTTCCTCTTTTATCAGCATAAAACTATACATTGGTTTTTTTCTTTTCTTTGTGTGCTAGGCGAGTCGCTTGCATTGCCATGGAGAAGACCAAACAGGAGCAGCAAGCCAGCTGTACTTGGTTTGGCAAGAAAAAGAAGCAGTACAAAGATAAATATTTGGCAAAGCACAATGCAGGTAGGGAAATGTATGACTTACTGAGACCGGTTAAACATCTCAAAGACTGAAGTAGATGTAACACCTCAATTCCGTCTTCAGAGTTCTCTATCAAAAAAATTTCACCATATGAGATCATCAGCTTGCAAAAACTTTAAGAATCCCTTGCCTTCGATTATTATGTTGGTTATTTGCCAAATATTTTACAGAGCTATACTTTATAGGAAGAAAATGCTATTTGGAAACAGTACTCTCTGGAACTCAAAGAACCCAGTACATTAAGTCCTCCCCTGATAAATGAGAGATTGAGAGTTTGCTGAATTGCCAGGATTCTTGCCTCCTTGCTGAGGTTGGTCTTGAGCAAATACCCTTACTCCTGGCTCCTCTCTGGCCCTTGGACATGGCCCTGTGCCACATTTCTAAGGGCAAAGGTGCACTCTTAACAGAGAGCTGTGCTGCAAATGGTTCAATGATTGATTTGAAAGAGTGCAAATGACATTAGATAGATACTAACTTAATTTGGTCAGTTCCTGTCACTAGTCTTCTTCCTTCATGGTATTTCTTAGCCCCTAAAAGACCAAGAACATTATCTTGGCCTACCCTTCATGGTATGTTTGTCTATATGGAAGCTTGCATTCAACTTAAGTCAAAATATTCACTCATTTGCTAAGAACTGAAATGAATACCAACAAAAGCATGCTCTGTCATTGCAGTAGAATTCCCAGAAGACTCACAGGATGTAACTTAACGAAAAGGCATGATGATGTAGGGTGGGACTTACTTATTTTCAATAACTTCTTAATATGACTCCTTTTATAAGGAACTTTTCTGAGGAAGTGCAAGCCCCAACATTGGCATTAGATTAGTTCCCAAGGTTTCAGAAATAACTCCAAACTTCAAACATATGGCAAAGAAAATCAAGTAAATGCAATCATGCACACCCAGTTTGACAGTATATTTCTGACAAATATGAAATGCATTTCCCTCTATAGAACGTTATATTTTATTAGCATTCACTAGGAAAAATTATTTTGAAACTCTGAATGATTCATTTCTTGATCAGAGAGTAAAAGTAAACATTTTGAAGTATTGTATAATGTGGAATGAATGTGAGTGACCACATGGCTTAATTTTAAATGGTTCAGTTAAATGTGGAAATCTTTCCCATCATGATAGCTACAGTGTGCCACATTTTTATTTCCAATAAAAGGTATCATTTCTGGTTATGTACCACTACAGAGCACTAGTCTGATAATGGCTATTTTTGTTTTATAAAGGGAAGAAATATTCAAAGTAGATTAGTTAAATATAATTAGTTAAAACTAATTGTAAATGCTCCAGTAGTACTATTTGAAGAAATTCACTGTAGTAGCAGCAGAATGTTGTTTAACATAAAATGTCAGTGGTTATTGCCAGGTCTCCATAATCACCTTTACTTCCATCAGCTTCTAACAGGCTCAAAAGGTCTGTTGACATTACATATATATGTATGACCTTGTAGTTTTTACAATGATTTTAAATGATATATAGATGGCATTAAAATTAATTTAAACCTAGAAAAGCAAAGAAATGGCCGATAAGGCTGTCAATTCATCCTTAGCTTTTTATATTCTACTGATGGAAGGCATGTAGACATGAGTATTCAATTTGCCAACACTCTTTAATTTAGCTCTGAGGAAAAATAAGAAGCCAGTTAATTGAAAAACTAGACTCTCTAAATTCTGACAAAGAGTCTGTTGAATCGTTCACTTGAGAATTTTGCCAGAGAATCAGCATCCTATCTGGTGGCCAGTGTTTTCCACAGTTAACTTTTTCCCATTCTTTGACCACTGGGGCACCACTGATCTTCCATTGTTCCTGTTCTCTCTGATTCATCACAAGTGGTGCTTGGTAGTCCTGCAAACGCACCTGTAAGCTTAATAGCCAGCCCAAGCTAGGACCAGAAATTAGCACACCTGTGTATCCATGCACCTTTGGCAAATCACTTGGCTCCTGTGGGCCTCAAAATGAGGGAATTGGGTCAATAAAGGGTATCTTTTCTAATTCTAAAGTTCAGTGGATCTCAGGTTATTTCATCACTGGGCCTGATAAATGGATATCATTTAATGAAGCCAAGTACTCATTTGCTATCCCTTATCTTAAGCTTTAGCTCTGGTAAACATTGCCCATTATGTTTGAAGGCTGTATCACCCTTGCTAGAGAAGGCAGGAACCTCATAGAAATGGAATAGAATTGCTTTTTCTCTGTCGTCTTTAAACACAACACCTCCTATCCAAAACCATGGATCTATCTAAGTTCTTGTAAACTTAAAACTAAGAGGAGACCCACCACTTTTTTGTTATCCACAGCATCTTCCTAAGCAGTGGTCTTCCGGGCCTCAGAGCCTTCCTCATGCTCACAGTTCCTTCTACATGTCAGTATTTGTCACTGCCTGAGAGCCTCCTTTGATAGAAAATCTGAGCTTTTTATAAGGTCCTTGCAGGGCCACTCAAGTTTCTGTACAGAACTTGTGTTTAGGCTCATTTGTGACTGTCTAGTCAGAATGTCATTGTTAGGATTCCCACCTGCACAAAATCATCACTCCTGAGCTCTCCTGTTAGTTTTTCTGGTCTGGAGAAGATGGCTGGCTTTTTCCCTGGACTTTCTAGAGTATGCTGCCTGGCATGTCCTTTCTGCCACCATCTCTTCAGCATTCTTCCCCATCACCAGCCAACTCTTAACATTTTGTTAATTATAAAGACCAGAAGAACCATTTACTTACTGATTACCTTGCCTTTACAAGAGATGAAATTGTCAGGAAGGAAAGTCAAGTATTTTATCAGCTGTTCTGCTTTTAGCTATGATGAAAGTTTATCCTAATATGTGGCATTGCCTACATAAAGAATTGCTCTAAAAGAGAGAAACATATACTGTTGACCTCCATTGGGAAGGCAAATGCTTTGAGAACTTTGAAATATCATATTCTTTAATACCAAGAACTAGCCAAATGGGTTCATAGGCCACAAATCCAACTATATTTCTGAAAGGTGTTTTCTGACTTATTCAAAAGTCGATTGTAAAAGACAGTGGGGGAATCGTCCCGTAGTCCTCAGTAAATTAAAATACGGGCCACTGGGATTAACATACACACACTACTATATATAAAATAGATAACCAACAAGGACCTACTGTGGAGCACAGGGAACTACACTCAATATTTTGTAATAACCTATAAGGGAAAAGAACCTGAAAAAGAATCTGAATCACTTTGCTGTACACCTACCTGAAACTAACACAACACTGTAAATCAACTGTACTTCAATTTTTAAAAAATGCAACTGATTTTTATACATTGAAAAATAAGTAATTTTTAAAAAATAAAATAAGGGCATACGTTTTGTTTCCTGCTTCAAATCTTTGAGAATTCAGCAGCTATTGTTGGCAAGATCCAAACCTTATCGTTAAATTCTGAAGTTGTTCACATTTGTAGTAAAAATAAAGGATGAGGACTTTATCAATATCTAGAACTGATGGAAATGATAAAATATTAGAATTATTTCCATTTATGTCACCAGGAAATTCTACATGTCTAGTTAAAGCAGAATTCTGTTCAAATTGTTGCCTACCTCTCACATTATATAGTGGCAGTCTATTAGCTGAATGTGACCCATAAATAAATTTTATTTTTCCCATATACACACGGTGTTTAAAATAATCTTAATTAGGGCTTCCCTGGTGGCGCAGTGGTTGAGAATCTGCCTGCCAATGCAGACAACACAGGTTCGAGCCCTGGTCTGGGAAAATCCCACATGCCATGGAGCAACTGGGCCCGTGAGCCACAATTACTGAGCCTGCGCGTCTGGAGCCTGTGCTCCGCAACAACAGAGGCCACGATAGTGAGAGGCCTGCGCACCGCGATGAAGAGTGACCCACACTTGCCACAACTAGAGAAAGCCCATGCACAGAAATGAAGACCCAACACAGCCATAAATAAATAAATAAATACATTGTGTATTATTAAAAAAAATAATAATAATAATCTTAATTAGTTATCACATTTGAAAATCAAATATTTAACAAAATCTGGGTTTCTGCCTTTCCTTGAAAGAACAGAGGATGTGGTAACATTAGGCCCACTTTACTCGGCCCAGTGTTACCGTGTACAGTGGCTTATCTAAGTGGAGGTTTGTACAGTATTTGAAGATACTAGTATACTTCAAAGCTACTTTGAAGATAGCTTTTCCAACTGAGATATGGAATCAATGTTAAAGGCTTATTTATGGAAAAGATTCTACTGGAGCCAGAACAGGTATCTAAATACTCAAAAGTGTCATGAACATTGAGTAGCTTACCAGGAAATCAGGACAATATTCCAGACAGTATTTCTGAAGCCTTGGGAATAGATTTGATTATGGTGTGTGTAGCGTTTACAGCAAATACATTTTCTGCAATGCATGAAAGACTTTTAGCCACATAAATTTGATGCAAAAAGTTATTGTCATGCTTCTAGAAGAACTATACTCTTTGAGGCACTGAGATTCCTCAGCCCTGGGACTTCCAAAATCAATTTAAGATCAAGTTATTAATGTAAACCTTTTTTTAAACTCTTCGTTGATTCATTTTCTTTTAATGTTAGAGCCCTGAGCAGTGGTATTTAAATATCCTGAGAAACCCCATTTACATACACACATACAAACATAGAGGATTTCTACAATACCATTCATAGGTGTGTTTAAATTATGTTTAATACCACAAATTAGTACTGTTGACTTTAAAAAGCTATTATTTTTGTTTTCTTTAATACAGAGAACTCTAAAGACGACAAAAAGTGGCCCATAATCTCACTGCCCTGTTGACATTTTTTTAATAGTAAAAGTAATAGGCACATGTGATTAGAAAAGATACGGAATGAAAAGCAAAAGGCTTCCACACCTACACTCCCTGAAGAAGGTTTCTTGTAACTATCCCCGGACAAAATTTGTATGCATATGCTAGTATATAAAACCCACTGGCTTTTATATAAGGATATTGTTGAATTTTTATTAAAATGAGTTTGTTTCTTAATGTGATTTATTTGCCTCATGTTTAGAATATTGCATGGTGAAGTTTCTTTTGTGCATATTATACTTTTATTTTACTAATATATTAAAAGCCATATTTCAATGACCCCTGTACATTTTTCATGCTGTCTTACTCCCAATGGCCTCTGTGCATGTAAGTAACCTGTTGAGTGACTGTGCCTCTTTGTTTTTGACGGTTTCCTTTCATTAAGTCCCTTTTTTTAAATCCGCAAACAACTTAAAACCTTTAAAAGTTCAGTCTCTAAGTGTTCTCCTTATATTCTTTGTATGTCGTATTTTAAAATATCCTTTTTTATTGTTTCTCCACCCTATGACTACGTGATGATTTCATTTAGACCGGAGTACCCTCTTCATGCTACTTGTATATGGTTAAGATACTGATGTGTAACATATCTGTTCATTTGTCATGTTGATTGTTGATATCTAACTCATTCTTATGTGTTTAAAAAAATGACTTAATTCATTAGGATTGGAGTCAGGGCTCTGTAGAGGGAAAG
>NW_006785059.1:732928-750531 GCF_000442215.2 Lipotes vexillifer
TACCATTCAGAAAACTTGTGTCATCATCTTGCTCTTTTGTGAGATGCTTGATTATTTCTATATAATAAAATATATCAGCTTGTTGATGGACCTCTTTCATAAGCATACTTTTCTTGATGAAAATATCACTCAGAGGGCAATAGGTATAAAAAGCAATGCCGTAAGCTCTCCTGCTTTTATTTTTGCAACTCTTCGTCGCTCCATTACCACTGCAGCATGACTAGCTAGCTCCGCTACGCAGACAGCCTCACGTTCATTTTGATTTTCTGAATCTGCCATTCTAAACACAGAAAGCATTTTGTGGTTTTTAGCTGTTGCTAGAGAATATGCTTTTAAGTCTTTTAGTCAACGTTTATGCAATCAAGTTATCAAAAAAAATGCACAAATACCCATTAACATGCACTAACCCTTATTTTAACATATTGTATTTCTTTTTTTTTTTTTAGTATTTTGGGAATGATACTTTTGTTCGTTTGTTTGTTTCTGATCTGTTGCATTCCAGAGTATCCTATTTTGCATTTTAAGGTTCTTTGCTACTGGGAAGAACACAAATGTTAAGGACTGAGCTGATATTCAAAAGCATTTGGCCATATTGTTTCAGGGAGTAGAAGCTTCTCTTAATGATTGACTGAAGCATCTTAGATTCCTCTATTACACCATGGGATCAATTTCATGGAATTTATTTCAACCCCTCTAAAATCCAGAGCTTATTCAATATTCTTTTTAAAAAGAAATTTCAGTGTGTACCTGACAACATATGGGTAGTACCACACAGAAAAATATTCTGGGAAACATAGACACGTGATTTTAGCCTTCTTGTGAGAATTTTCAAATGTGTTGTGAGAATTGGACTACCTTAAACTTCAACAGGAACGGTCATCCTCTTGGGAAAGTTTTTGTAATAGTTCTGTGAAGAGGCAGGTTTCCAAAAAATATTTTTTAAAGCGTTTCTTCTCAGTCTGTAATGATTAGAGAACTCCCCTTTTGCAAAAGTTTCCAAGCTCAGACTCTGCTTCATGCTTCTTCCCATTCTGTCCATCCTAACTTACTTACCACACACAGGCTGACAAAGTTTGGGGCCCAGGGAAGCATGTTCCCCTACTTACATACCCAAGACTTTCCATTGAATGGATAGCTGGGTTACAGTAAAACTTGTGAGATGCTCATTTCCAAAGCGTGTGAAATCATAGTTGCAAAACTTGACTTTGAAGGGAATCTAGCATGCTACCTTCAGCAACTCTGTTGAAAGAAAGAACCATCAAGTTAAAGACCAGCTGTCCATGCATCTCTCATCCAACCCTAGAAATAATCTAGCTGGCCTCTTTCTTGGTTAACTTTAGTTGCATTCATGTTGGTCACTGTCTGCAGACTTTTTCTTTTTAGTATTGCTGATTTCTTAGAATTGCAAAAATATGAACAGCATGTTGTTTTGAATGAATTCATATGATTTGTTGGATACTGCATGAAAAGATATGCAGTATCTTTTACAACTGGACTTTTATGCATGTGCTCAGCATATCTTTGGATGACCCTGGTTCTAAAGTGCATTTTCATGGGCTTAAAAATGAAATTTTCTCCCAAAAGGTTATATGACTTAAATTACATGTAAGCTATATATTGTAAGTTGGATCCATATTTTTTAAGACATGCTTTACTATAATTTTGGTTTTGCCAGTAAAATTATAATTTACATACATGAAATATTCCTTCTGTCAATTTATATTCTTTCTAAATCTTTGCATTTTAGTGTTTGATCAATTAGATCTTGTTACATATGAAGAAGTAGTAAAACTGACAGCATTCAAGAGAAAAACACTAGTCTTGTTAGGTAAGTTTAACTGCATAAGTGGCTTTCTTGTTTTCATCTTCAAAACATTTTATGAATATTATTAACAATTATCAATTTTTAACTTCCTTTTTAAAAAATGACATAGGTGCGCATGGTGTTGGGAGAAGACACATAAAAAACACCCTCATCACAAAGCACCCAGACCGGTTTGCGTACCCTATTCCACGTAAGCAATGTTTCACTCTCCTTAAGTATATTTTTCCTAGTACTTTTCTAATCTTGTAATTTACATATTTTTTCTGATTACATTAGTAATAACTGTTCATTATAGGAAATTTGGAAAGTCCAGAAAAGAACAAAGAAGAAAATGAGTTAACAGTTAATCCCAACCCCACTCTCAATATTTTATTGTATACCCTTCCAGGCTTCTCTTGGTGCAAACACGTCGCGCGCGCGCGTGTGTGTGTGTGTGTGTGTGTGTGTGTGTTGTTATCATTGTTGTTGTTTAACAAGACTGAGCTCGTTCAGTCTATTTGTAATCTAATTTTTCCAACAATATGCCATAAATGTAACCCAGATGAATTATTCTTCAGAAAAATAGGTTTTAATGATAGTATAATTTTCTTTGATATAACAATATTTTCCTTAATCTGTACCTAAATTGTTGACTTTTATCACTTTTAAAACCCAGTGTGCTATCCATTGTTTATTGTAAAGAATTTTAAATCTGTAATATTTTTATTCCCCTTATTTTCTATATCTTATCCTTAACCTCTTGTCCTCTTTGTTTCCTCAACTACAAAATGAAGTAATTCCAGGAAAATAAAGAGGATTTGAGATCATATGAGCACTTAGCAGATACTGGATAGATAATAGCCATCTTGCTACCATCATTTTATTTTATTTATTATTATTATTATTATTCCAAAGTTTAAAATTTGAATCCCAAAAGCTTTTTAGCAGTTGTTAGAGCTTTGTTCGGGGTGTGAAGAGCTAAAGGAGAATGATTTTTAAGAGCAACATGACAGTGAATTCCCTGGTGGTCCAGTGGTTAGGACTCTGCGCTTTCAACTGCCGAGGGCCCGGGTTCAATCACTGGTCAGGAAAAAGAGCAATAGGAAAAAATGGGAAGATTGGCTCCATCCTGTAGGGCCTTCCAATGCCATGTCAGCACCATTTACTGTTTTCTCTACATCCCAGAGAGCTGTGAGGCTTCATAAGACCACTCTCATCCCAGAACCCTGTCTGATTTACTCAAAAAAGAAATTCATCAAATATTCTTTCAGTTGTTACCACTGGAGTTTTCTAGTAAAACGCTTTAAAATGTTCTTTTAATTCTCCTTATGTCTAGATCATGAGTACAGCAAGCTTCACTAACATTTAGTTTCTTCTTGATCACATAAGCAATTGAACTTCCATGTTATTAAATGGCCAATTAATTAGCTTGGTTTTAAAGTGTGTTATTGCTGACCCCAATCATGTCTACTTGCTGTAATATTTGACCCTGGGTGTATACATAGCATATGTTCACCTACCGAAATGACCGAAGATAGGACAGCATCAACACAGTATACTGTTTCTTCAGCTTTTCATGTGCCTGGAGAAAGGGTTCTTCTTTAAAACATCCATATTTTGATGTCCATGAGCACTTGGCAGTTCTACAGTCTAGTTGGGGCAGGAGAGGGGAAACTCCCCCTGGGTTTGGACTCATGTACAACAAAGAATAGCATGAATTTGTTCTTGCTCAAAAAAGGAAAGCAGCAAAGGGAGCAAGAAAACTAAAACTGCTGTTCCTGGCTTGTCTAGAAAAACATTTCCTAAAGTGTGTTTTGCAGAATCCTGGTCCTATTAGTATCCCACAGAACTAGGACTTATTGGCAGATATTTTATTATACACTCGCTTAGGTCAGGGGTCAGCAAACCTTTTCTTTAAAGGACTAAACAGCAAATATTTGAGGCTTTGAAGGCCATATGGTCTCTGACACAACTGCTCAACTCTGCCATTGTGAAAGCAGCCACAGACAATATGTAAACAAATGAGCATGGCTCTTTTCCAATAAAACTTTATTTACAAGAACAGACAGTGGGCCATATTTGGCCTACAGGCCCTAGTTTGCCAATTCCTGCTTTAGGTCTTTCCTAACTATTATGGCCATATCTGGCTATGGTCATTATATTTTCAATATGGTATCCCTTTTGCTGTATCCTGACATTCTCCTTTTGCATGATGCTGTATACCAGCACTGTTCAATAGAACGTTCTCTCATAATGACGGCATTAGATACCTGCACTGTCCAGTACAGTAGCCATTAGCCACATGTGGGTATTGAACCCCTGAAATGTGGCTAGTGAGACTGAGGAACTGAATTTTTAATTTTATTTAATTTTAATTTACTTAAATTTAAATAACCATATGTGGTTTTCCATTTTTTAAAATTCTTCTTGTTTCCTTCTCTTAAGACCTAACTGCATTAAGGCATAGAGTGAGTTATGTTAACCCTGGGTCATTTAGTGTCTTTCCCCTGTGGTGACCCATGAAGGGATGAAATAGATCTCACCTAAACACAGAAAGATTCACCAAACCAAACAACTAACCAACTACTGTGGTCCAATGTCACATAAACAAATGTGACTTCTAGAATTTAGTTCTACAAAGCTACTGGGGGTGGGAACAGGGCATGAGACATACTACAGAATTCATAGCTTTTAAGAGGAGATTGAGTCTGGGTAGGTCCATTGGGAGCATCAGCTCATAAGCTCAGCCTTTTAAACCTTTCTTGACATGTAACTTTGCAGACACCACCAGACCTCCAAAGAAAGATGAAGAAAATGGAAAGAATTATTACTTTGTATCTCATGACCAAATGATGCAAGACATCTCTAATAACGAGTACCTGGAGTATGGCAGCCACGAGGATGCAATGTACGGGACAAAACTGGAGACCATCCGGAAGATCCATGAGCAAGGGCTGATCGCAATACTGGACGTGGAGCCTCAGGTAATGCCTAGCCAACCCTGGCACCCTGTCGTTCTGCCTGCATGCTAAGCTCAGGTTCTGAAATCAAAAATGGCATCAGAACATCACAGGTCACATAATAATTTAATAGTAAGCTATGGGAAAGTATCGGCAATGAAGGCACCATGAGTTAACCGTCTAGAATGCAAGCTGACTAATCGTTGCACTCAGGGCACACACAGTGTATTTAAGAAGTAGAAACTGTTCTCTTATGAGATTCGGTATACTCAGAAGCTCAATAAAGTGCCCAGTCGGGTCTGTGCCTGCCAGAAATCCTACAGGAATCTGACTCAGGATGAGACTCTGGCACTTTAACACAGCAGCCACCTTTCCTCTCTTGGTACAGCTCACACTAGACCATCAGAGTCTCTGCCAGCATCTTACGTTAATCGCCAGCAAGAAATTCTGATCCTGGGGCCTGGGTCCAAAATACAGCACCAGCTTTATGAATGCAAGCATGAGCGAGCCCCAGGGGATGCCAGGCAGAGCAGGGATAGAGACCCGTGGTGGTTCTTAGCCTCTGCCATCTCTTTACTGAGGGACAGTGCCTGACCCTGAGCTAAAACTAAGAGGCATATGGAGAACTTGGAGAGGACTCAGAGCTAGACGCAGAGACGATTAGATGATCTGCAGATACGTCCTACACTAGAAGCAATAGAAATTGTTAAACTTGAAAAGGAGAAAGCCAAAGGCCTTACATCAAAAATGCTAACAAGCTATTTTTCATCTCTGAGGACAACCTAAGAAGAAGTGGGACTCGAAGCCCAGTAGGAAGGATTTGGGAGTTGTAGACATCAGGGCAGGTTACCAGAGAGGCTTGTGGATGCCCGTGTGACTCCCAGGCCTCCCATTTCTAAGACCAACCTCTACCAAAAATCCCTTATCACTTACAGATAGAATCAGTATACCACCTGCTGAAATGGCAGACCAGCTCCCCTCAAGCAGGCTCCGTTTCATCAGGGGGCCTACCTGGCTACCCCAGGCAGGGAAGATCCCTGTTCAAGGGCCACTGTATGAAACTTGGTCTCCTAGCCATCCCCGAAGGGAGGATGGAACCGGCTTAGCCAGGGTCTGTGTGACTTGGGGCCTGATGGCTCAGTTACTTGGCTCCAAGATCCTAACATCAGGGCCAGTGGCTTCACCCCTTTCCATGTCACAGCACCTGATGGGGTTCTTGAACTTGGAATCTGGTTAAGGGGCTGGGGAGGAAAGCAACATTAGGGTGAACACTACACAGTTTACTTAACAATGAACTTGGATCTTTATAGAACTAAATATATGATGTGTAATACAGATTGATTTTTGTTTAACTACTAATCCCTCCTTACTAGGGATTGGAAAAATCTTCTGACCAGGGGTGGCTAGAGGAAAAGTCTCAACCCTGGTCCTGGTCTTCGACATCCTCTCCTTGGGTTCCACACTGGTCTTCACCTGAACGTCATTTTCTGCTGGTAGCAATGTCTCTAGCAGTATGCTGGCTGCGGGGCTCCTCAGACCCCCTCTGCATTACCTCAGGCCACTTTCCAGGGCTTTCTGCCTCACCTGCTGCCGCCACCACCACCACTATTGCTGCTGCTGCCCCACTCCTGGCGTCCAGCTCTCCCCATGCCCAGCCCAGCCCAGCCATGCACTGCTCTGCACTGCTGAGCGGGAGATACTTCTCTCGGCCTTATCAGGCTGCCCACAGCAGTCACTTTCACGTGTGGCACCGGGCACCAGAACACCCCTCGGCCCGGCCTGGGCATTTCCCGTGCTCCCTGTCTGCTGGAGGGCTCACTGCATTCTTCTCTCCTGCTTCCTCTGTCCCCTCCTCAGAACCGTGATCTCTTGGGAGAGATAGGGATCCTGTTCTCTGCCTGAGCCTCATAGGGCCCGTGGCCCTGGGGTCAGGTATCACCCGGATCCTGCTCCTCTAGTTGGTCTGCTTGACCACTCTGGTCCCAGGCTCTCCTGCCCAGTGCTCCCAGGCCTAGTCCTGCTCTCACACCGGCCACTGCATCCAGCGGTCCAGCTGCAGGTGCCCACAGACTCTGCACCGCTTGGGCTTCTCTGCCTTCAGCCCACTCTCTCCCCAGGCTGGACAAGGCCCGCACCCTGCCTTCAGGATGCCCGTGGCCATGACCAGCTTGCTGTCAGGCAGATCCTCGTTGCTCCAGGGAGGCTCTCTCCTTAGGACCTTGTCTCCATGCCCTTTTCCCACCCCGGCCCATTTGATTACCTGCTGTACTGTACCTCAGACAGTTTGCCTCAACCAGCGTGTATTAAGTACTTGCTATATTCTAAGCATTGTGGCATGAGCTAAGAATACAAATAAGGCAAGCTGGTAAGGGTGAAATTCCTTCCTCAGTGTTCATCAAAAACTGTCTATGACAGAAGTGCCACGTGGCTTTTTTGTTTGTTTGTTTGTTTGTTTTTTGGCTGGGTTGGGTCTTCGTTTCTGTGCGAGGGCTTTCTCTAGTTGCGGCGAGCGGGGGCCACTCTTCATCGCGGTGCACGGGCCTTTCACTGTCGTGGCCTCTCTTGTTGCGGGGCACAGGCTCCAGACGCGCAGGCTCAGTAGTTGTGGCTCATGGGCCCAGTTGCTCCGCGGCATGTGGGATCTTCCCAGGCCAGGGCTCGAACCCGTGTCCCCTGCATTGGCAGGCAGATTCTCAACCACTGTGCCACCAGGGGAACCCCCCATGTGGCATTTTTTAAAACCCTCTTATTGCTGACACCACTCCCACTCTGTGTGGACCATAGAAAGCCCCATCTAACACTGGGGTTCAGCTCATTTTTTTTTTTTAGGCACCAAAATTTTTATTAACCCACCTTCTTGTTCTCTTTTGACATTATAAACCACATTAATCTCTTTTTGACCCAGAGTTGTGATGGGAACCATCAAGTTACAATGTGCTTTTACGTTTCTTTGGACCCTCTCAACCTCTGGCTAATCACTTCTCTCATCCTTTCTTGGCTATCCCTTAACAATATATTCCAACCCCTGTAAAATAGGGACTAAAAGTACCAACCTCATCGTTCTGAGGTTTAAGAGAATGCCAAGCATTAAGCCGGGCTCTCAGGAGCATTCAAACGCCAGCAGTTCCTCCACACCCTTTTTTTTTTTTTTTTTTTTTTTTTTTTTTTTTGCGATACGCGGGCCTCTCACTGTTGTGGCCTCTCCCGTTGCGGAGCACGGGCTCCGGACGCGCAGGCCCAGCGGCCATGGCTCACGGGCCCAGCCGCTCCGCGGCATGTGGGATCTTCCCGGACCGGGGCACGAACCCGTGTCCCCTGCATCGGCAGGCGGACTCTCAACCACTGCGCCACCAGGGAAGCCCCTCCACACCCTTTGACATAGCTCCTTCTCATCTGTCATGGGCTGAGGAACCGATGAGCCTGTAAACCAAGAACATGGGTATAAAGTCCATAGGCCAAGTGAGGGCCTGGATGGTAAAGTGCATGGGCTTTGTGATTACCACCGCCAACTTCCAGCCTAAGGAAGGACTGACTGAGTGAGCGGTTCCAAAACCCCTGAGCTCATGGTTCCCTGTGGGTAACTCCCATGTACCTCTATCATGACCAGGGCTTGAGGAGGGACTTCTCAATTCCGCCTGCCACACTTGGAACAGTATGAGGGATGCAGCAGAGGCCAAAGACTGAGTGACTAGCCCCAGGGAGTTGATGGGGAACATTATCAAACCAGTCTCAAAGGTGGTGCCATTTGTTCTTGGGGAGGAGAGGTGGGACCCAGGCAAGGACAGCAGCTGGAAGGCAAAGGGCAGGCCTGGTTCTCACTAGCGGTAGTGATCAGGTTTGAAGGGGCCATCACGGGACATGCCCAGGTACTGGGCCTGCTTCTCAGTCAGCTTGGTCAGCTCCACATTCACCTTGCCCAGGTGGGCTTCAGCCACTGCTTTATCCAACTTCTTGGGCAGAAAGTGGACCCTGACAGGGTACTTGTCTGGGTGGGTCCACAGCTCAATCTGGGCCAGCACCTGGTTGGTGAAGGAGTTGCTCATCACGAAGCTGGAGTGGCCCATGGCGCAGCCCAGGCTGACCAGCCGGCCCTCGGCCAGAAGGATGATGCAGTGCCCGTTCTTCAACAAGTAGCGGTCCACCTGGGGCTTGATGTTCACCTTCTCCACAGCGTTCTCATTCAGCCACTTGACGTCAGTCTCCACGTCAAAGTGTCCGATGTTCCACACAATGGCGTCATCTTTCATCTGTTCAAAGTGCCGGCCGAGGATGATGTCGATACAGCCCGTGGTGGTGACAAAGATGTTGCCCTCCTGACAGGCCTCATCCATGATGGTCACGTCATAGCCCTCCATGGCAGCCTGAAGTGCGTTGATGGGGTCAATCTCCGTGATGATGACGCGGGCCCATCTTATACAGGTTGTAGACCCCCGTTGTGGTCTCTTTGGAGATGCCTCGGATGCCTGACAAGGAGCTGTGGGTACTTGGTGTGGATGAGGTTGGTGAGGTCACCACCATCGTCCAGAATCACATTGAGGGGCCCGTCCTTGAAGTACAGTATCTGCTCAGTGCACCACAGATACTCCTCGTCCGTTTCATCCTTCCAGGCGTACACTGGAATGCCAGCCTTGGCAATGGCAGCTGCTGCATGGTCCTGGGTGGAGAAGGTATTGCAGCTGGACCACCGTACCTCAGTACCCAGGGCAACAAGGGTCCCAATGCGGACAGCTGTCTCCACGGTCATGTGCAGGCAGCCGGCAGTGAGGGTGCCCTTCAGTGGTTTGGAGGCCGAGTACATCTCCCACATGCACGTCAGGCCTGGCATCTCATTCTCTGCAAGGTCCAGGGCCTTGCATCCCCAGGCGGCCAGGCTGATGTCAGCAACTTTGTAAGGCAGCTTGTCTGACGTGCTGGCGGCATTTCCGCACAGAGTGATGGACACGGGCGAAGGGGGCCGAGCCTCAGGCTGGGGATGGGTGCAGGGCGGGTGGCGCCGGGCAGGGCCAGCTCATTTAGTTTGTGCCGTCTTAATTAATTTTAGATAGTTGAGTCCAAACCAAACACATGTCTAATTATACTATATAAGATGTTGTGGTTCAACTTTAAACCTAAGGGACTATCCTAAAGACTTTAAACCAGAAGAAAATGAGTAACCTGGCTTCTTTTAAAAAAATGAGAATAGATTGTGTTCCTCTGTATTTTGCCAAGCATTAGTACTCCTTACCTAATCCCTGTAACACCGAGCTAGAGACATCAGTATCTACTTTTGAGGATGAAGAAACCAAGGCTTAACGTAATTTTCACTTGAACAGTCTTGGTTTGGATTTGGGGTTTTTTGTTTTGTTTTGTTTTGTTTTTACAGTAAATCTTAGACTCCTTTCACTGTACCATCCTAGAAGAGTTAACCCTGTTTAATCCTTAAGCTGGTGTGCCTTGTATGTATGTAGTAGTACAATTTAAATCTTTATTTTAACATTTAGAAAAATCTGTAAGGCGGTCAAACCTGAGGAAAGCTATAGAGCTGACTTCTCATAAAGCCATGGCTCAGAAAATAATCTATGTCCCTAAAGCTGGAACTATAATAGCTCCAGTGTGTAATCAAAACAATTTTAGATTTTAATTCTATTCTGATTTGTCCATTTGCAGCATTAAAGAGTTGACAGTAGCAGAATATTTGTGGCTTTGCTTCTGCCCCCAGAGGGAAAGGTTGTCATCAAGGGGTAGGTACAGTCTTGTTAGAAATCTGTGCTTGGAAACAACAGCCATGTTTTGAACTAGAGGCTGTTTTGTGAAGTCAGTTGGCTCTCTTAAGATTGTTTCTGGGGTCACTGTGTTCTTCCTTAAACCCTTAGATCTTTGTGCAAAATGACTCAGATGCTTGCCCTTTTTAATTTTGCAAAAAAACAGATAAGTCTTAAAGATGTCTGCTTCTTAGATACTTGGTCAAATGAGTTTTTATTCCTTGAGGGTAGTAACCTGACCATTATTGGCCATAGATGAGCCATTAAATCAATTTATCTCCAAAAGAGAACTTTAAATGTTAAATTAATGCTTCTTTGGCTGTTTGAATCCAGTGTATTTTCAGTGATCTTTCTAGACTCTCTCTCCCTTCTCTGGGATTCAAAAAGAGATATTTGCCTGTAAATATTAACAAATTTGTGTCTCATCTTAAAAGTCAAAAAGGAAGAGGTTTTAGAGATCATCTTAAAGCCACCTATTAGTGGCCTGAGGGAGGGGAATCCTTGTGAAGCAATTCCATTTCCTGTTCCTGAACTTCAGGCAGGCTGAGTCTGCACACGCACACACACACACACACACAAAAACTGGCCCCCACTTGAGACCCATAAGTAGAGCAGAGTATGGGGACAGAGGCCTTCGAGAAAAAAATGAGGACATGTGTGGTGACTCCTCTGCTGAAGATAAGAGGGAGAATAGGCAAGAAAATCTCAGTCAGGATTCTAGGTATCTTATAATCTTTGAAAGTACAATAATATAGGAGAGAAACTCAAAGCCATGAAAAGGAGGAGGAAGTAAATATATTCAGTACTAACCACAGAGACTACTGTAGTTACTGTGATAAACGTGAAATTTGGCTCTGAACTTCCTGGCAACCAGGACAAAGAGGAGAATGTCACGGATCACATAATTCTCGTCTAATAGAAGTATGTCAGTTCTTTCCTTGGAGTTACTTACTAAAGGAATATAACCTGATTCTTAGACATAAGAGGCATTTGGTGGTGTGGTGAGTACAGTCTTCCTGGACAGTCTCATGCAGTAGATGCAGAATGACCTTCGTGTCTTCGTGGATAAAAACTAAGGGTGTGAATGCCGTGCAGAGAAGGGTAACCCGCAGGGAGCTAACGGTTGCCGAGTCGTGTGTTTTCTGGTGTAGAATAGAATAGCAGGCTAGAACTGAAAATACTCAGACAACTGGGTGGCTATCAGGCTGCAGTCATTGAGTGGAGAAAAGACCATTTCACGCCTGGGGTGGCATTCTCGACTTCATCCGTGGGTTGTGGCTGTGTGGACTTCCATCTGGCACTCAGAGTAGCTTCAGGGATGGAAGCAAGGGTAGGGACTGTGCCTTAGGATTTTTTTTTCCCCATCTAAGTTGCCCAGAAGGTGGCTCTGGGTGGATGTGGGATGATGAGGAAACCTTATGTCTCAACTGACCCTGGAGTCACCTGAATTATGAGCACAGGAAGGATAGAAAAAGGCCCAAAATAATATTCACAAAAAGGACAGTTCTGAGTGAAGATCACTGTTAAGCTCAGTTGAGCTATATACAGAGTTTTTCATGATGGTTGTTCCTTGCTAAAATCTTCAGGCACAAAAGGATTTGCAAGGAAATGCCAATTGCCTCTTTCAAAAATGAACATATAGAAGCTTGAAGAGCTTTCTCCCATGGGGAATCTGAGCCTGTGACTTTCACAATTAAAGCAGTTTGAGGGCAGGTAAAACAATGTGCCAGGCTCCCTTACCCCACAAGGAGAAACTGTAACTAAACAAGAGGAAAAGACAACCCTCAGAATGGGAGAAAATATTTGCAAACGAAGCAACTGACAAAGGATTCATCTCCAGAATTTACAAGCAGCTCATGCAGCTCAATATCAAAAAATCAAACAACCCAATCCAAAAATGGGCAGAAGACCTAAACAGACATCTCACCAAAGAAGACATACAGATTGCCAACAAACACATGAAAGGATGCTCAACATCACTAATCATTAGAGAATTGCAAATCAAAACTACAATGAGGTATCACCTCACACCAGTCAGAATGGCCATCATCAAAAGGTCTACAAACAAATGCTGGAGAGGGTGTGGAGAAAAGGGAACCCTCTTGCCCTGTTGGTGGGAATGTAAATGGATACAGCCACTATGGAGAACATCATGGAGGTTCCTTAAAAAGCTAAAAATAGAACTAGCATACAGCCCAGCAGTCCCCCTACTGGGCATATACCCTGAGAAAACCATAATTCAAAAGAGTCATGTACCACAATGTTCATTGCAGCTCTATTTACAATAGCCAGGACATGGAAGCAACCTAAGTGTCCATCAACAGATGAATGGATAAAGAAAGATGTGACACTTACATACAATGGAATATTACTCAGCCGTAAAAAGAAACGAAATTGGGTCATTCATAGAGATGTGGAGGGACCTAGAGTCTGTCATACAGAGTGAAGTGAGAGAAAAACAAATATCGTATATTAACGCATATATATGGAATCTAGAAAAATGTTACAGATGAACCTATTTGCAGGGCAGGAATAGAAAGGCAGATGTAGAGAATAGACGTGTGGACATGGTGGCAGGGGAGGGTGGGATGAACTGGGCGATTAGGTTTGACATAAATACACTACGATGTGTAAAACAGATAGCTAGTGGGAACCTGCTGTATGGCACAGGGACCTCAGCTCGGTGCTCTGTGATGGCCTAGTTGGGTGGGATGTGGGAAAGGGGAGGGGATGTGTGTATACATATAGCTGATTCACTTCACTGTGTGGCAGAAACTGACAACATTGCAAAGCAAGTATAGTCCAATAAAAATAAATAAGTAAAAAAATAAAATTCAGAAACATAATCCTAGGAAAAGTGAATCTTGCACTAAACAGGAAAGTCAAAACCTTTACCAACCAATTTGCCTCTTACATGCCTTTATATTCATAGAGGCCAAGAGATTCTCTTCAGCCATGAAAGCACAGTGCCCTCTAGTCAAACCTGCCTCAAAAGGCAAAACAGACTTTGTGTGAATTATATGTACTGCTTTTACATTTTTGTTTGATCAAAAGACTATTTCTGCCAGGTGCCATCTGGGGCATGAGGAGGACAACTGAACAAGACGCAGCCCCTGCCCTCAGGAAGCTTAGCCGCCAGCATTCAGGCACTTGTATTTCCAGGGTGGCAGGCACTACAGGTGCCTAAGTGTGGGTGTGTCAGGAGCATACCGGCAGGGCACCTGACTCGGCTCAGAGCTCATAAAGGACTTTCCAGAAGAAAGAACACTCAGCCAAGCAATAGGGAAAGTGGGGAGGGGGATGAGGGGATGGAATGTCCAGGCAGAGGGAGTAGGAAGACAAAGGCTGGCCCTTTCTGGAACTGAAAGTACTTCGGCGGGGCCAGTCCATGGAAGGGAAGAGACATAAAGGTAAGCGTGGGCCAGCTCATGAGGCAGGGATCTGACATTTATGCTCAGGAGGGTACATTTTATCCCAAGGCCAAGAAGGAGCTCCTGAAGGGCTTGGAGTGGAGGAGTGATGGAATGGGATTTGCATTTCCAAAAGACTGTTCTAGTGGCAGTGTTTAGTAGGATTGGAAAGCAGCAAAACTGGAGGCAGGGCACCCAAATTGCTACTACAGCAAACCAGACACAAGAGGAAGGAATAGGGCAAAGCAAACAATTGAAAGGCTATTTACAAAGCAAACTATGTGGCTAACAGAATAGACATGTTAAATTCTTATATAAAGGACAGCAAGATATCTACCCCTGACACATACGAATTAATTGCATGTCAGTCATTTGTGAACTGTGTGCCTATGTTGGGTTTTGTTGTGGGGTTGGGGGTGTCCTGTCCTAGGGGAGCAGCAGAAGCAGCAACCCCTTATCAGAATCAACTCCCACAGCATCAGATGCTGGCTTTGCAGTATGTCTGTGCAAACTAGTAGCTTGCAGTTAGAGGTTTCTGATACCTTGGAATGGAACTGAACGGGGCCTCAGAGGTCCCTCTCCCTTGAATGCGGCATCTTCTCATGGGCCTACAAATTGCCCACAGCCATACGGCTTCTATAGTGGCTCCAGGCTCCATCCCTGGACAGAGTGTGCCATCCCTATGAGTCCCACAGAGGAGAGGGCTTTCCTCAGGACAACTCAGAAGGCCTATGTCAGTGCGAACACAGCCCTCGCGGTCACAGTGGCCATGATTTGCTCTCCTCATGAGCAATCTGAAATTTGAAATGTGGTGTAGTGCACTCTGGATAAGTGCTGAAGCCACCCTGCTGGTCCGAGTCTACCCCAAAATGCATTTCCTAGGAATTAAAATTCAGGCTACAATTAATAACCAGGTTTAAATGAACATTAACCAACATAATTAGCATTCACTTTTCTGAAGAAAAATAAGTCGGATTGATTCATGAGATTCATAAGAAAAACGTCCAGTTTGTCAGCTTTTATTTGCCAGTGGCTATTTTCCATCCTTTGGATGAAAAGAAGTAATATAAGTTATTTATAAAGTTGGTAAATTTAATAATATCTTGCCAAAAATTTGAATCAAGGGCTTTTCCAGTTGTATAATTTTCTATGAACTCATTTGAATGTTGCATTCGTTATTTCTCCTTTTAAGTCTCAGTTGTTGTTTTTTTTCTTTTTACACAGGCACTGAAGGTCCTGAGAACTGCAGAGTTTGCTCCTTTTGTTGTTTTTATTGCCGCACCAACTATCACTCCAGGTTTGAATGAGGTAAGAATTAATCAGTTTTTCCTCTAATCAGCATTTCCCCCCCCCCCAGTAAGGATGCATTTGTGTTGTACATTCCAGAGCAAAGCCCCATCTCATTAAGACAACTAAATGAAGCTCTGCTTTGTTTTTCATGCTGGCCAGTAAGATTTCCAGAGCTTGAGGTCCTCTTTCAGGAGTAGGAATTACACACCACAGAGAGGTGTGGTTCTTCTGAGATCAGAATCATTAGGCAAATGCAAGCTTTAGTCTCCAGTGCAGTCCGCGCCCGGGGCTTTATCCATGGGTCTGCTCCCGCCCTGCGGGGCTGCCAGCCCCTCCTCTCCTGATAGCGACTGTGCTGAGAGCTCTGGGCCAAGAATTGCCTTGCCTGGGGAGAACTATAAGGCATCCACCTCCTTGGCTGGGCTGCCCAGACTCCCCTAGGCAGCCTCCGGAGTGGAACCCATGCAGAATCTCTACCCAGGCCCCTGGAGACTACCAAACCTGGAAATGAGCTCTGTCCCCTCTCAGGCCTACTCAAGTCAGCAGCCGCCACGGAGATGGTGCCCGCGAGGGTCGGCAGCACCATCTAGAACCAGGCTGGCTTACACAGCCTTCTATTGCTGGGCAGATAAGAAGGTAGTTATGGAGTGTCTGGTGAGTATATTGCTGCTTATCTGCTATAGGGTCATTCTTAAGAGGAAACTCTACGCAAAGTTTTCCTGAAGGCCATCACTTCTGCAGGGTCTAGAAATCACCAGGACACTCTTGGCACTGTTCAGTTAACAGTGGCCTAGACTCACCCCAGCTTAGGACAGTAAAATCAAGGCTTGGAGATTTTCACTTTAAGGAAAATTAAATATCTAGATTTAAGGAAGATTAAAGAACTAGATTTCTATGTCACTCATATTTTTCAGTCATTTTTTGTCATTTCATTTGCAAAAGATGTATTCCTTGGTAAATTCTACTTCTCCATCTTATTTAATACACAAACATGTTTGAAACGCCACATTGTGGTTAGCTCTTATCCTTTGGTTACCATGTATTTTTCTTGAATTATCATCTTTGTTTTTGTTTTTGCCTATTTTCCTGCCCTTTTACTAATTTTCCATAGCTGCCAAAATGGTGCAGAAAATTGCCTGTAAGTACCAGCTAGGAGGTGATGAAATACAGCCTCGTCTCCTTTCATAGATTTAGAATGTAGACATTTTGTTCCCACAAATCCTTGCTTTTGCTGTTAGAATAAAGGCATTTTGTTTTCACTGAGTTAAACCCTGCTCACGTGTAAGTCAAGCCTGCAGACAAGCTGTTGTAGAGGAAGAAACTGACAAACATGGCTTCATCTTATAAGATCCTTACGAGGGAGCTTTATTTTTTTGTGTGTGACGAGAACTGCATTAAAAATTTGATGCTCTCAGTCATAAATTTTCTTGAATGTTTTCATCAGCCCAGCTTTCTGAGCAAATTATAAGCTCTGCTAGTGGTTCTTGAAGCCCACCCAGGACTGTATATTCCAATAGAATCCCCTAGCCCGGAGAGTGACGTGGTAGGAATTGCTCCTTCTCATACTGGTAGGAAGCACTCCTGTCTTTGGATGAATGCATGTTTCCTAAAATGGGGCTTTTGCTTTGTGTTTATTGTAAAGCCACAGTGAAAATACTATGCTTTTTAAGTGCAAGCAGAAAGTGTGTTGATATGACCTTAGAAGGTGACGATTAACTGAGGTCTTATCTACACTGAAGTAGTTAACACCTAACATTCAAAGCATGCCACTTCCTGCTTTGAAGTTCCGTAGATGACAAAGCAGGTTAGTACACTCTCATTTCAGAGTGTCCTGATAGAAAAGATTGAGTCCCCAACTTTTCTGGTGTCTGTCATCCCCACTGTGGTGCTGTGATGGAATCGAGTGTTATTATTTCACCTCGAATCCCCTTGCCAGAGGGCTGCACCCACAGGCCGAGGTTCATCAGGAAGAGTCTCTTACGAACAGATGGGCCTCCGAGAAGAGGAGGGCTCCTAAGCCAGCAGTGGGTGCCAACAGCTCCCAAGTCCCTGAAGGCACCGCACCTTTTAGTTTCTCTGGAGATCTGTCTCTGTCATCATGGGCCCCCATTTCCTAGTAGACTTTCTCTGTCTCTTGACTATAGATTTAACAAACGCTCATCAAATCGTATAATGGCCAGTATTAGTCAGCCAAGTGCTTGCTTGTTCTTTCGGTAACATTTATTAAGCACTTACTATGTATGAGGAACAATGCCAAGTGCTGGGCACAGCAAGGCAAGTTTGAGCTCTAGTTGGGGAGAGAGATACTAATCAAATAAACAGGTATTTAATTGTATGTATATATATATATATATATATATATATATATATATATATATATATATATATATATATATAT